>NC_061119.1:51849804-52149804 GCF_002878395.1 Capsicum annuum | reverse complement strand
TATTGAAGGAATTTGAATCTAAATTTTGGTATGTTGTATATCTCAAAGTCTAGTTTATGAAATATCAAACGGTTTATGATTTTGGTATTCCTACAATGAGACATGAATTTTCTACCACTAACATGATATGCTGAAAAAAATGACGAAAATAAGAGAAAAGTAGGAGGGAAAGAAATTACCTCAATATTATTGATGCCTTGAAAACCCCAAAATTAATATTGAAAAGGTTGGGAAACTACATCCTTTTATAGAGTTGTAGGATGGATGTTTTCTTCTCCAATATAATTCAAATTGGAAGAGCTTCCATCTCCAAATTCAAATTGGAGGTTGTTTCCTTCTCAGAAACAAATTCAAATTGGAGGTTGTTTTCTTCTCCAATATAAATTCAAATTGGAAGAGCTTCCATCTCCAAAACAAATTTAAATTGAAGATTGTTTCCTTCTAACATACAAATTTAGATTGGAGGTCGTTTCCTTCTCCTATACAAATTCAAATTGGAGGTTGTTTCCTTCTCCCATTCAAATTCAAATTGGAGGTTGTTTCCTTCTCCTATATAAATTTAAATTGAAGGTTGTTTCCTTCTCCAATCTAAGTTCAAATTGAAAGAGTTTTATTCCTGGTTATGTAAGGCGATAAAAAGTCTTTCAAAATCTATTTGAAATCGGATATCATGCCTCACCAACAAGTCTTAAGTGTAGAGATTCATGAAAAAATAAGAGAGTTTTTGAAAGGCAGTATCAGTATGGTTCAGCTTTAAATTTTCTGAACTAATGAATTGGGTGTTTATATGTATGAAAATCATTGAAGCACGAAGGAAACATGTTTAAATAACCATACTTCAAGGAGTCTCCAAAATATTAAATGTCTCGACAAGTCTTGAAGTAGGGAGCATTTGTCATAGATGAAATTTTATTATATTTAAATCTATACGAAATTCAAATTATATTAAATTCAAAATACATTAATCTCAAATAAATATTATGGATTAATATAATTGAATTAATTATTTAAGTCCAAACATGGAAGGATTTAAATAAAGTCCAATCTTTATTGGGCTAGTCCATTAATTGTGAAAATTATCCTAAATAAATTTATTAGATTGTTTATCACAAGTTATAACAACACTTTTTATTAATTACTAGACTAAAAAAATAATTGCAACTTATAGAAACTTTTTAGAAAAATCATTTTTTCTTAAATATCCGAAAATCATATTTTTAATATTTAATGTTCATATTATTTCCTTATTTATAGCATGTAATCTTTATCACTCTTCATTAAATCTTTTGATAATCATGGAAAGTTATATTTTTGGTATCAATACTTTTTTATTTTATTTTAATAATTAAGTTTCAAAGTTTGTTCATAATTTAAAGAGTCAAATATGGTAAATATTTTTTTTAACATTCACACTTGATTTTTGACTTTTTAATTACTTTAGTAATTAACTTACTTTCTACATTTTATCACGTTATACAACATTACTTTACCAATAAAACTCTTCACTCTTTACAATATTTTTTTCAGCGTCTTTTTCTCTCCTTTTGATTGTCATGCGTATGAAGTTGGGTTTTTCAACATTCACTCATTCATTTGGATTTTCTAATAGTCACTCATACACATGGATTAAGAGTTCTTTACTTTAGTTTGCATTTTTTTTCTTGAAACATGTCAAAAAAATGCAAATTTGATTCTACTCCTAATAGAAAAACCGTTAGATTAATACAAGAAAATGGTCTGATTATTCTATCTAAACCCTTATTTGATTTGGGCTGTTTTATCCCTTTTCTATTATCAAATAACAAGAAGAAAGTAATGGAAGGTGAGTCTATTTCGCAAAATCAATGCGAAATATTTCCGGTCAAAATTGATTTTTCAAAATATTCACCATCCTTGAAGCAACCGCAACTCAACATGAAAATCTATTTAGTGTCAAAAAGTTTGTTGTCCCATAATATAAGATGGTTTATAAGAAAAAAAGGTTGTTGAACAAGCTTCAGATTTTGATTTTGAAGATAAAATTTTCGCTCATAAAACGAAAAAATCAAAAGATGTGCATTTGTAGATCTGTATGCACTTTGCATTTTATTTATCATAAAAAACATGCAATCTCTCAATTTTCATGTAGACTTGGTGAAATAATATATGACCACCTAGAAACATGCCTTTCCTTTTCTGTTTCTATTGTAGGGGTGTTTGTGCACATTATTTCCACTGGATTGGGAGTTGTTTAAATCACAAGTTTCTTATGCTAACAGTGAGGAATATTATGTATACCAATATAATTTATTGTTTCAGACTTTCATTTGATATATGTTGTTCTCTAGCAAACTAATTCAGTTGATTAATTGGAGAAGTTGCAAGTTCATGAAATATATAAGTCAACTTAATTATTACTTACACACGTTTTATCTTTGATATTTTATATTATATAAATTATTATTAAGTTCATGTTAACATGTATATGTTTTGATCATCTTATGTTATATTTTTGAAACATTAATTGTTACATTCAAATTAATTATCAAATATCATATTTGACATTATAAAGACAAATTACACACAGTAGATGAGTTCTTTTAGTCATATTTCATACATATTGTACTTTTTCATACTTATATATATAATTTGTTATCATTTGTAATTAAAATAAGTTAGTTATTTTTCTGTTTAGAATAGTTAATCTGACGTAAAAACACAATTGATAATCACAAGCATAGATAAACAACCCTCCACCATTTACTCATCTTTTTCATTCTTATCTAATTGGGGTTTTTCATTCTCCATTGACATAATCAATCGCAACAAAGTTTTAAATTCTTCTACGTCTTGTCGTAATAGATATTCATGAACATACTCTTCTCCTTCATAAGAAATTCTCCTTCTTCTAATTTTCCTTTTTTTCTTTCAAAAAAATATGATATAAGGAGTATTGTCAATTTATTTATTAAATACTCATTGTATATAACAATAAAAGATATGTCAATAGATATTTGAGAAAAAATATTGAACAATCAGTTTGTGTTGGTAACAACATAAATGAGCATTTGAATGTAGATAGGAATATTTCATAAGAATAATATAGTGAAAATTATCTTGTATATACTTATTAAATTATTTTGTGTATGAATTCTGTATAAAATCAGTATGAAATGAGAATAATAATTGTAGAAGTTGGTATAGAAATTGACTTTCACCAAAAATTATATGTTATTATTTATTTTAGTGTGTGAAATAGATATGCAAACTTGTATTTCCTGAATATCAATTTAATACAAAAGTACGACCTCCGCACTTAGACTTTTAATAGGAAAAATTGAAGCTCAAATTATTTTTTTCTTAAATAATTCCTTTTTGTGATGCTGTAGTTTTAAATTTATATGTTATTGCAAATAAGAAGGCCCTATTAAAAACTTTTTGCCTTAAAAATATAGTAGAAGAGATCTCCAGAATAATGAACCAAAAAATCACACATTCAATATAGCATTCAGATTCATGTGCTTTTCAGAACAAGAGGTGTTCGAGCCTACCGGTTCCCTTCAATTTTCAGTTATTCCATAGAATAGTATCAAAAGAGCAGATATTCCAGTAACTATCATATTTCTCAGCACTCAAAACCTTATATACAAATGCATAATAAATAATGGAGATATACGTTTTTAAACATTATCCATCTTTTACTGATACAAAAATCCAGTTACACATCTATATACAATGACATCCATCTTTTACTGATAAAAATATCCAACTACACATCTATCTACTGTATCAATCCGTGTAGTGTTCCTCGGGTTAGTGTACAATGCCTCTGATAAACACCATAACAAGAATTTAACACGATAACAGCAATGACGAATTCATCTAAAGGCAATAAAGATTCAACCAGAAATGGTAAAAGAAGACTGACCCACTAATATGATTAGTTTCATCGTGTATGGGATTCAACACTACTCGAATTATGTAACAGGGTGAATGATGAGATTATGTGCTAATATTAATATCAGTCGACTACAGAACACAAGCAATAACCTCAAACTAAACACTCTTGTCATCAATTGACAGCCAAAATCAATACCATCAAATGAGCATAATAAACGGAAATTACGTATTTGATTTACTGGACCAACTAAATTGTGTAGGAAAAAAAGATAGTGTATGAAGATGGAAACTCCTAATGGAAGCATTAAAATAAGAGAAAATAAAAATGGTTACAGGGATTTGGGGGTGGATTGATATCAATAATTAAGATTAACTACATTTAAGGAAGGAATATTCTATATTAGTTGTATAAAACCTTTATTTTCCTTTTCAGTAATTACTTTCTTGTATTTTTATAAAAACGAAAAATCATTTTTAACTACTTTTTTAAAATAAAAGTTGCAATAACTTGAAAACTAAAAAGTTTTGCTATAACTTGTAATAAACAATCTAATAAGTTTATTTAGTTAATTTTCCCCATTAATTTTGGCTACAAATGATGAGCCCACTTTACTAAACCCAAGATATTGTCATATTTTAGAATCCCAAAAGATCGCCACATGTCGAATTTCGTGGCATGCCAAGTCAAGTGAAGGAGCCAATAGAATGCCACGTGTCAAAATGATGCAGCAGGCCTAGTGAAATCAAAAACCCATAAAAGGTGCCACGTTACTTAAATTTTATTGGTCAAAGAAATTCCATCTTCATCATTACTGTTTCCTCCCTACAACTATAAATAAGGGTCTCTGTAATACCCCGGATTTTTCTAGCCTAGATTAACCCTCAGTACATGGGTTATCCTAATAAAAATTTTAGAATACATAATAATTTCTAGATTTGATCCTTCCATTTTGTAGTAAATTCAATTAGATTTTTAACGATATAAAATTCGCCTAAATCTGACAACCGGGTAAGAAGTTATGACAATTTTAAGTTTCAGTCGCTAAACATCGTCATACAAGCCAGTAGCGCATCACGGAGTGTGTTAAAATAGAAATTGTCAATTTTTAGTGTACCGACGTAATTTCACCACATCGAGGTGCACTTCCAGTTCACAAACAAAGTGGCAACATGATGCCACAGCGTTACTCCACCATGCAATTTCCCAGCCTTCATTTTCCAATGGCCCAGTGCGATGGCGGTGCGTCGCGCCAGGGGTCCAGATCGGGAAAATTTCTCAAAAAATTAAAGTTTCATCCAACGTTAAAATAGTCTTTTTTTCATGATTTTATTCTTCCTAGATGTGGGATTTTAGCCCTAAAAATGCGCAAAAGCCTTTATTATTCACTTTTTCCCAAAATCAAAATGTAGTTCTCTCTCTCGCTCTCAAGAATCAAGGTCAATCCCAAGAATTTCTCCAAGAACTCATCAAATTAAGGTATGTTAGATGTTCATTCATGGATCCTTACCTTCCATGGAGCCCAATAATCCTTTTTCAATATATAAGATTTATGATTTATGATTTCCATGTTTGAATTAGATTGAATTCATGTTCATGGTATTGTTTAAGTTTTAATCCATGATTTAGATTACAAGTTCCAAGAATTGATTCTAGTATGTGTTGAATTACATGATATTCATGATAAACCCTTCAATTTGCAAGTTGATTATTGTAACCATGTTAACCCTAAGTGTTTATGATTTAATGACCAAGTATGCTTCTTATGTGTTTGATAAATTGTCTATGAGAATGAAATTATACCATTATAGCATGCTAACATGTAATCCTCATTCATGTACAAGTTAATGCATTACAAGTGTTTGATGGAATGTCTCTATGATGAATTATGACCAAGTGAATATTGTTATGTTATTCAAGATTATGGTTTTCTTTACTTTTCATGCTATCGAGTCCTGGGGGTATTTCATACCCGACAATTTAGTTATTTACCTAAAGCTAGTGTCAGTTACAGAATAGTATCAGACATGTCATGATCAGTAGTACTCTCATTCCGTTATAAAACTCAGTAGAACTTAGTCAATTACAGAACTTAGGAAACCTCAGTAATCTCAGTGAGTTCAGTCCAGTATAACAGTTCAGTGTCTTTCATTTGGGAGTAGGATACAGCACCGAGTGAACCCAAGGATGGGGGTTCACCTGCCAACAGGGGGTGTGATCCTTAGAAGCAATCCCTGTGTTCCATAACTATGTAGCCAGTGTAGGTTGAGACATCAAACCTGCCAGTTGAGAGTTGATGAGGTACTCTACCTGCCAGTAGAGGGTTCTCCTTTGGGGAACCTACCAGTAGAGGGTTACTCTTTAGCTTGTCTTTACCGGTGGCACGGTACTAACACCCTTCCAATTGGGGTTACAAATTGGACCCCAACTCAGTTATCTTATCTTATTTGGGGTATGTTGGATAAATGATTACCTCCCACAGTTTTAGTTTTGGTCTTAATCTTCAAAATAGAAATCAATTCAGTTCTACAAAATTAGGACTGTCAGATACAGTAACTCAGTTAACAGTAATTTAGATTATCAGTGATCCCAAATTTTTAGTATATTCAGTTATCAATTATCAAATTCAATTCTAGTATACTCAGTCACAGTAGGCACAGTATGTTCAGTAGTTACAGATCCCCTATGTATACTAATCCAGATCTTGCATATCATTCAGTTAGTTATTGTTCATGCATATGAACCCATGCATTCATCCTTACCTCATTTAGCATACTAGTACATTCCCATTACTGATTGCATACCCATTTTTTGTGCTATGATATTTCATATCATAGGTTCGGACACTCAGGTTCCTGACCGCGCTTAGCCAGATTCAGCCAGCAGTAGCAGATTTAGCAGTGATTTCTCATCTATCGAGGATATGCTTTTATTTTAGTACATTAGCTTAGCAGTCTTTTAGTAGATGGAGTTAGTTGGGGGATTGTCCCATCAATTCTATTTTCAGAAAAATTTAGATAGAGGCTTTTCATACTAGATTTTCAGATAGTATTCAGTTTTATAGATGTTATATTTTATCAGTATTTTAGATATTTTGAACCTTATGGCATTTCAGCACATTATTTCACATTTATTTCAGTATTATTGTTCAGTGCTCACAGCAGATATTATTCATGGGTTAGCTTGTGGTCCTTCGAAGTCGCAAGCACCGTGTGACGACTAGGGGGTAGTATCGGGTCATTATAAACTTGGTATCAGAGCCAAAGGTTCAATAGAGTCTTAGGGGGTCTGAAAAGCTGCATCACGTAGAGCCTTGTGCATGGGTGTGTAGCACGCCACACTTATGGACAGGAGGCTATGAGATGTTTTTAGGAAAAGTTTTCCTTCCTTAAGTATTCATGTCATACGAGTGAGCATGAGCTCAAGATAATTTCTCAGTCCAATCCACTTTTTTCTTTTGTTTACAGAACATGCCTCCCAAAAGGACTAACAAAAGAAGAACTAGAAACCAGTCAACCTCTCGGCCCGTTCAGGAAGATCCCTTGTATGAACATGTCTATCATGCAGAATTTAGAGCTGCATTCACTACTCTAGCCAATTCAGTAGTAGCTCAGAATGAACGACTAGCTGTTGTTCCGGCCAACCTAGTGGCCAATACTGGTACACCCAGAATTCAGGACTTCACCCAGATAAATCCTCTTTTCTTTAAGGGATCTAAGTTATAAGAGGATCCACAGGAGTTCCTCAATCAGGTTCTGAAAGTCACAAATATCATAGGAGTGACTTCAAGTGAGAGTGCTGAGTTAGCCACCTATCAGCTATAAGATATAGCCCATATGTAGTTTAAGCAGTGGAGGGTAGACAGGGGTATAGATGTAGATCCCATATAGTGGGAAAAGTTTGTTACTGCCTTCGTAGACAGATTCTTTCGCTTAGAGCTGAGAAAAGCCAAAGTGTTAGAGTTCATTAATCTCAGATAAGGTAGTATGAGCGTAAAAGAGTATTCCCTTAAGTTTACTCAGTTAGCCAGGTATGCTCCCTATATAGTGGCAGAAATAGGTCCAAAATGAGCAAGTTCATATCTGGGGTGTCAAATAGTGTGGTTAAGGAGTGTAGAACAGTAATGTTGATTAAAGAGATGGACATATCTAGGCTTATGGTTCATGCTTAACAGATTGAGGAGCACAAGCTTAAGAAGAAGGAGAGAGAGAATAAGAGGGCTAGAATAGGTAGCTTTAATTTTAGTCAGCCTAAGTCAGAAACCGGTAAGTATTCCTAGTTTTGTCCAATCTTCAGTCCTAGCTCCGTCTTCAGCCAGTGTACCGATGGCCTAAAATAGCGTAAGCAATGGTCTTACTAATCTATTTTGTAGATAATGTGGTAAGAATCATAAGGGTATGTGCAAAGATGGCAGTGATGTTTGTTTCAGGTGTGGCAAGCCAGGCCATAGAGTCAGAGATTATCCTCAGTCAGGTTCTTAAGGACAGTATAGTCATCCTTCAGCTCAGTCAGGTCACCTGAATCAACAAGGTGTCACTTCCAGTGCCTCCAGTGGGTAACCCCTAAATAGGTTTTGCGCACTTCAGTCCAGACAAGATCAGGAAAGTTCTCCTGATGTGGTCACTGGTGTGTTACAAATCTCCCATTTACATATTTATGCTTCAATTTTGGATCCTAGATATTCAATCACAATTCAGTTCGTAGGTGCCCCGTCCATCGTCTCATGCTTTTCCTTAGTATCTCTGCCAAGTCAGCATTCTCGAGGGACATAGTGTCCCAAGGAGGAGGTGCACCATAACCCCCAAGCTATCATGATCTAAACCTTTCATTTCTCTTCATGTAGCAAGTCCAATTGAAGTAAGGGGTCCTTATACTTGACCCTCAAGTCCCAATGTCAGCCATATGACCATCCTCCTATCATGACATGTATCCAAGGAATCAATTTAGTTCATGTGTCATGATTTAGGCTTAGTCATTTCCTCATATTCCTGTTCATGCATATTCAGTCACGTATTCATTAATTCGTTCAGACATGTACTTATGCATCAAACATGCATGTTCAGAATGTAAGCTCAGTTTATCAGACCAGTCATATAATCATGCTTCAGTTGTTCATGTCTAGTTCAGTATGTAAACTCAGTCTGTCCGTACTCTCTCAGCTTAACTAGCAATATTTGAGGATAAATGTTCCCAAGGGGGAGATATTGTAATACCCCATATTTTGCTAGTCTAGATTAACCCTCAGTACATGGGTTATCCTAAATAAATTTTTTAGAATACTTAGTAATTTTTATATTTGAGCCTGCCATTGTGTAGAGAATTTAATTAACTTTCCAACGATATAAAATTTTCCTAAATCAAACAACCAGGTTAGGAGTTATGGCGATTTTAAGTTTCAGTCGTTAAACATCATTATTCAGGCTAGTAGCGCATTGTGGAGTGTGTTAAAATAGCAATTGTCAATTTCTAGTGAACCAATGCATTCCACTGCATCGCAGTGCTCTTCTAGTTTATAAAAAAGTGGCAACGCGATACCACTGCCTCATGCCACCATGCAATTTCCCAGTCATCATTTTCCAGTGGCCCAGTGTGATGGCGACGCGTCGCCCTAGGGATCCAGATCAAAAAAATTTATCAAAAATTCAAGTTGCGCCCAGGGTTAAAATAGTCTTTTCTCATGATTTTATTCTACCCAGATATGGAATTTAAGCCTTAAAAACGTGTAAAACCCTTCATTATTCACTTTTTTCCAAAATCAAAAGGTAGTTCTCTCTCAAGAAAACAAACCCTAGCTCTCAAGAATTAAGGTCAATCCCAAGAATTTCTCCAAGAACTCATCAAATTAAGGTATGTTAGATGTTCATTCATGGATCCTTACCTTCCATGGAGCCCAAGAATCCTTTTTCAATATACAAGATTTATGATTTATGATTTTCATATTTGAATTTGAATGAATTCATGTTCATGGTGTTGTTTGAGTTTTAATCCATAATTTAAGTTACAAGTTCCAAGAATTGATTCTAGTATATGCTGAATTACATGATATTCATGATAAACCCTTCAATTTGCAAGTTGATTATTGTAACTATGTTAACCCTAAGTGTTTATGATTTAATGAACCAAGTATGCTTTATATGTCTTTGATAAATTGTCTATGAGAATGAAATAAAGCCATTATAGCATGCTAACATGTAATCCCCATTCATGTACAAGTTAATGCATTACAAGTGTTTGATGGAATGTCTTTATGAATGAATTATGACCAAGTGAACATTGTTATGTTATTCAAGATTATGCTTTTCTTTACTTTTCATGTTGCCTTGTCGTGGGGGTATTTAATATCTGATAATTTAGCTATTTACCTAGAGCCAGTGTCAGTTACACAATAGTATCAGTCATGTCATGATCAATAGTACTCTCAGTCCATTACAAAACTCAGTAGAACTCAGTTAATTACAAAACATAGGAAAACCCAGTAATCTCAGTGAGTTCAGTCCAGTTCAGTCCAGTATAACAGTTCAGTGTCTTTCAGTTGGTAGTAGGATTCAACACTGAGTGAACCCAATGATGGGGGCTCACCTGCCAGCAGAGGATATGATCCTTAGAAGCAATCCTTGCATTCCAAAACTATATAGCTAGGATGAGACATCACACCTGCCAGTTGAGGGTTGATGAGGTGCTCTACCTACCAGTAGAGGGTACCACCATTCTCATTTAGGGAACCTACCAGTAGAGGGTTACTCTTCAGCTTGTCTTTACTTATGGCACGATACTGACACCCTTCCAATTAGGGTTACAGATTGGACCCCAGCTCAGTTATCGTATCTTATTTGGGGCATTTTTTTAAATGGTTACCTCCCACAGTTTTAGTTTCGGTCTCAGTATTCAAAATAAAACTCAGTTCAGTTCTATAGAATTAGGACTGTCAGATACAGTCACTCAGTTAATAGTAATTCAGATTATCAGTGATCCCAGATTTTTAGTATATTTAGTTATCAGTTATCAAATTTAGTTCCAGTATACTTAGGTACAGTAGGCACAGTATGTTCAGTAGTTACAGATCATCCATGTATGCTAATCCAGCTCTTGCATATCATTCAGTTAGTTATTATTCATGCATATGAACCCATGCATTTATCCTTACCTCATTTAGCATACCAGTACATACCCACGTACTGATTGCATACCCGTTTCTTGTGCTATGATGTTTTATATCATAGGTTCAGACGCTCAGGTTCCTGACCGCGCTTAGCCAAATTCAGCCACCAGTAGCAGATTTAGCAGTGAGTCCTCATCTATCAAGAATATGCTTTTATTTTAGTACTTGAGCTTAGCAGTCTTTTAGTAGATGGAGTTAGTTGGGGGATTGTCCCATCAACTCCACTTTTAGAAGACTTCAGTTAGAGGCTTTTCAAACTATATTTTCAGACAGTATTCTATTTTGTAGATATTATATTTTTTCAGTATTTTAGATGTTTTGAACCTTATGGCATTTCAGCCCATTATTCTGCATTTATTTCTGTATTATTGTTCAGTGCTCACAGCAAATACCATTCATGGGTTAGCTTGTAGTCCTTTGGGATCGCCAGCACTATGTGACAACTAGGGGGTAGTATCGGTTCGTTACAGTCTCATAATTCAGAAAAGAGGATCATGAGCTCTAAAAAGAAGCAAAAGAAAACTCGTGGATCAGATATCACAATTTCTCTACAAAGATCAAGCACTCAAATCCAGTTCATCAAGATTCAAGATCAAGACCTCAAGATCAAGACCGCAAGATTCAAGAACAAGCTCAAAAGTTCTTGAATTCAAGCACAAGTCAAGATCAAGTTCAGCAAATCAACAAATCAAGTTCAAATTCAAGATCAAGCTTTAAGCATTTGAATTTATATTTGAAAAGGTGAATCACAGGATTCATAGAGATTGTAACACTCACATTGAAATCAATAAAATGATTGTTGCAATATTTTTATTGTCCCGATTTATTATTTTTTGGTCTCAAAATTTTATTGTCCAACAGTATGTTGTTTCTGTTCTCTCTCTGTAAAACTCCCCTTTTCTTGTGTGAGGAACTCCAGTCGAAGATTCGTGTAAAGACTAAAGTTATCTCCACTAAAATATTTGAAACAATCCTCTATCATGAATACGATTTTACACCATGACATTATATGATTTAGTTCATATTTGTATGTAATTACTTTTTGACTAGTGAAAATGTGTAGACTAGATTCTTCAAATTTAATAAACTAAAAAATATACATTAATTAATCATATATGATACAAAGATACAGAATAAATAAAATATACCTGTAAAAATAACATCTCCTATCAAAAGATACAAAATAAATAAAATATTTATAATTAGTCAACAAAGAAACTTATAGATATCTATAATCTATAATATATTAAAAGTGTGAAAACCCTTAGAAAAGTGATTTGAACTTTTTTCCCTTCATAAAAAAACTCTTCTTAGACAAAACTGTCTTTTCACTATTTTTTTAATTTATTATTTAATTATTTTTTATTATATTAACTAGACTTCCTAAAATATATGAGACTCCTAAAATATATGGTAGGAGAATTAATTAATATTTCTCTTTCTATTGTTCAATTAGGAAAATACTCCTAAAATAGGACTCTATTAAGGAAATACTTCTATAAGTACTGAGATGTACGTTAATCTACAGAACAAATCGTTTTGTCTATTGGGAGAATATGATTGATGCTCATCTAACTTGATTCAATTGCATATCTAGATCGGTGGATGCTTGATTTTCTAACTCTCAACTTCTTCACTATTTTTGTCAGCATAATAGAATTCAACATGTGTGTATATATATATCTTCTTTATTTTCATTCAAAATCATTCTTTAAGGTCAAAATTTTCACTCAGACAAGAATTAGTTGAATCAAAATCGAATCTTTGTGATCATTATTATATTTTTTTTTTATAGTTTATAGGTCGTAGATGAATGTCAGTTGGCTTTGAAGAATTTCTTGTACAAAGGTTAGATTTAATTGTATTGTTTTGATATTTTTATTATCTTATTATTTTATTTTAATTTACAAATGCTAGATAAATGTGAGTCAGCTTTGAATTTTTTTTTAGGTAAAGGTTATGTTTAATTGTATTATCGTAATATCTCTATTAGTTTATTATTTTGTGGTAGTTTACAGTTTGTAGATGAATTCGATCGGCTTTTAGAAATTTTTGTGTGTAAAATTTAAGTTTAATTGTATTGTTTTGATATCACTTTTATCGTATTATTTTGCTGCAGTTTATAGGTGATAGATAAATGGTGGTCGGCTTTGAAGAATTTTTTTATGCAAAGGTTAGGTTTAGTTGTATTATTTTGATATCTCTATTATCGTATTATTTGTTATTATTTACAGGTGGTAGATGAGTATCGAACGACTTTGAGAAAATTTTTGTGTATACAGATTAGATTTAATTGTATTATTTTGATGTCTCTATCAGTGTATTATTTTGTTACAATTTTCATATGGTTGATGAATATCGATCGACTTTTTAAAATATTTTTGGTAAAGGTTAGGTTTAATAAATAAATTCTCCATCTTTACATACTCAAAAGATATTAAATTTAATTACTATATCTATCTTTATTATTTAAACAAATATCCTATTTAGTATAATGTTTAAACTCATCAAAGTGATGCACACGCACAAGGTACACCTAAACTAGCTACAAAGAAAGTTATAGATATAGATTATAAATAGATGTAGATTTAAATTTAAACTTTTCTGTTAAATCTTTTTGTATTGTCTTACCATATATTTTAGATTTTTTTCCTTTTATCGTATATTTCAAGACTTTGTTTTCACCTATAGAAGGAAAAAAATATACCAACATTAATTCTCCGTTTATTTTCTCTTATTATGTAATTTAGCACTCCTTAATTTTAAATATTAAAATATAATTAAATAATAATTTAAGAAAAATAATGAAAAAACGGTTTTGACTATTGCAGAGTTTTTTTAATGAGGGACAAAAAGTTCAAACATTTTTCTAAAGGTCTTTACACTTTTAACATATTGTAGATGTAGACATAGATATATACATTGGACATAGATAGTAGATAGGCTTAAGTTATCGACAGACACTTAAAGTTGTCCCGAAATTCACTTAGACCCCTCAATTAAGGCCTGTACCTATCAGGCCCCTAACCTACTCGAATTTTGATTCATCTAGGCCTTTTTTTTGTCAATCAGGTAAAACAAATAAGTGTGTGCAACACACACACGCTGATGTGGAAAAAATAACCAATTAGAAAAAAATATATGGCAAAAAAAATAATTATATGGTGGAGCTGCTGATTTTGTCCATTTTTCTATTTAATTATCATTTAATAATAATTTTTTAATTAAAAAAATAAAAATAAAAAAGCACCCCCACCCATCCAGTCATCGTCTTCACCCACCTCCCCCATCATCTTCACACACATACACACAGAGTCATCATCTTCACCCCCTCCCCCATCGTCTTCACACACAAAGTCCCCTACCCCACCCCACCCATCCCGTCGTTTTCACCCACCTCACCCATCCCGTTGTCTTCACCCATTCTTAACCATAATCAATGAAAATCCATGTGAACAAACCAAGATATCACGGAAAAACATCATCCAAACAGACACTAAAAAAGAAAACAGAGCATCAATCAACATCAGCCAAGTGGGCAATGGTTTTCGAACCAAACTCGGCTTAAATGACAGCAAACATAGAAACCATTTAATTAATTTATACTCAAAATGTGGTTATTTTGACAATGCACGTAAACTGCTCGACGAAAGTCCTGAACCAGATTTAGTTTCTTGGTCATCTTTAATGTTTTTTTTTAGATTTGTCTAGTATGTAAAAAAGAAATCTCAAATCTGTTGGTTGAAAAACAGAGTAGGAATAGAAAGAACGAGAAAAAGTATAAGATTTGAAAGTTGTAATGGTAATCTCCATTCTTTCCGATAAAAAAAAAAAGGACGGCAATGGTGAAGCTACAGTTCTTAACATTTTTCTTTCCACTTCTCATATGGGATAAATTGAATTTTCAATTCTAGGGATCTAAACAGACCACTTGAATTTTTAATACAGCACCACCTAATGGATTATGGATAAGTTTAATTTCCTGAAAGTATAAAGGAAAAGAAGATAATAATTACCTATACTAATAAAGTTTAAGAAAACAAAGAATGATGGAAGAGGGGGTATCGGAGGAGGGGGGAGGGATTATGGTTGAGCCTTTTCTAAAAAAAAATAAATATATATTATTAATAATTTTTTGGGATCCTCAGTGCTACTTGACACATTTTTTTCGCGATTTAGTCAAAAAATTACTCCTCATGCGCCCCTATTGAGTGAAAACACGCAGAGTACCATGTAGGTAAAAAAGGTCTGATTAAATCAAATTCGGGTGGGTTAGGAGCCTAATAAGTACAGATCTTAGTAGAGGAATCTAAGTAAATTTTTGGAATAACTTCAAGTGTCTGGTATTATTTATTTTTCAATAATTAAATGACTTATAATTAATTAGAGCGGTATAGTAAAGTTATTTTTTATATATTATTTATAAGGTATGTCAAATGAAAGATGGACTTAGCAGTATTCATAACCAATACACCTTTTTTTTCCTCCAAAAATCTAGCTCAGCCTAATCCCTATAAAGCCTCCATTCTGTAGTCGACGAAATCAAATTGTTCCAAGTCTCCACATGTGACAGCCACACCATAAAAATTTGTATGTCCTCAAATTTTTTATTTACCCTGTCGTTTTTACTAATTTACTTGTGTACCTTCTAATTTATGTTTTACTAATGCTTTTTTTTTTTTTAAATCACCCGGTGTCTGGTATCCACTTTTCTTTTTAGGAGTTTGATTATATTCGGAATCGCCCCGCGTCGGGCCTCATTTGGAGGAGAGCTCTCAACAGAGTGTTTGTTCATACCTAGGGTCAAACCCTCGACCTCTGGGTAGGTTGGGGCAGCCCCTTTTACTAATAGTTTGTACTTCTGATTTTCAATTACCTCGTCTAGGTCGTATCATTATTTTTAATTGAATGTTGTAGATATTTGAAAATAATCAGAAGAGGAATTGGAATTAGGAGGTAATTTTGGTTGATTGACACAATTCTAATATTAAAAAATTATTGTGCTAACTAATGATCCAATTTTTTGTTTTGTTTACTTGTTGCTAAACTAAGGTTAAGTGAGATGTCGAACAAGTACTTCTTTTGAGTTATTTCACAAGATAAGAGTTAAAGTCGACGTACATCTCACCATCTCACTTATGGAATTAGACTAGGTATACTGTTGATGCATGTGTTTGTTGGGACAGACGTTCGGTCAGTATTTCTATGTGATGGTTCATGTTTCATAGAGAATTCATAGCTAAAATTATGGGTGGTAATTTCAGCTCATATTTGTAAAAAGAGTCCATTTAATTCATATTTAGTGAATTGGATCATTCATATTTTAAATGGGTAAATATAGACTTCAACTCATTTTAAAACCTCATACAAATATGGATAAAATGGGTAAAATATAGATATCCATTTAAATATAGAGATCACCCACATATGCTTAAAGTTTCGATTTTTTTTTCTAATTTCTTTTCTTCAACTTTTTTTTTCTTTCCTTTTTCCTTTAATTTACTTTTTTTCTTTTTCATTTTTTTTATTTTTTTACTCATTCCTTATAAAAAAATTTCTTTCTCATTTTTTCATCTATTTTTTTTTTTTCTTTGTATTCTTTTTTTTTTTTCGCTTTCCCCTTTCTTATTCTTATTTCATCATTCGTATTCGCTTGAGACCTACATAGGTTAATAAATATAAGCTTCTAATTATCCCATTTAGCCTATATAATTCATAACATCTCTTATCAATTAAATATAATCCATAATCTCACACCTTTATTATTATTTTTTCCTATCTTTTTTTTATTTTTTTATTTTTTTCTTTCTTTTTTCCTTTAATTTACTATTTTTTTCTTTCTTTTTTCCTTTGATTTAATTTTTTTTCTTTTTCATTTTTTCCACTTATTTTTTACTCGTTTCTTACACTTTTTTTCTTTCTTCTTTTTCATCATTTTTTTCTTTTTCAATTTTATTTCTTTGCATTCTTTTTTTTATTCTGTATTTCTGTTTCCCCCTTTTTCATTCTTGGTTTGTCATTTTTGTCATTTTTCTTATTTTTTAATATTTTTTTCCTCATTTTTTTTGTCTTTGCATTTTGTATTTTTTTACTTTAAATTTATTTGTATCATACTATATATTTCAAATAAATTTATTATTTGTATTTGAATAGTTTAGTTGTCAATATGTGTAATTTATTATTTGTATTTGTATACAAATAAGTATATGAATTAAAATAAACATGGGTTGTAGTGCAGTGGATGAGGATGCTCCACCCTTAACCAGAGGTCGAGGGTATGACCCTGGTTATGGAGAAAACTCTGTTGGAACCGCTACCACCTTAATGGGCCCTGCAACACCCAATCCGGATTACTCGGGGCTTCAATGCTGGCACTGGACACTGGATGAAAAACCAAAAAAAAGTATATGAATTAATTGTATTTTCTTGAGACTAAAATTTGTATGGCTGAGAATCCACATAGCCCTCGAATTATAAATGTTGGGCGAATATAAATCAATATGTGTTTATGATATTTCGTTATCATAAAAAAAAGAAGCAAACCAAAAATAGAAAAAAAAGGTAGAAAGAGAGGTAGAAGTTAGAGATAGAAAAGAGAAAAAAGCGTAAAGAAAGAATTGAAGAAAAAAAACAAAAAAAATCCAAAAGAAAAAATAATGAAAAAGGAGAAAAGGAAAAAGAAAAAAGATGATGGTGAAAACAAATATACTGAGTGGTTACGATATTTTAGTCATCATCCATAATTTGTATTCGACTTAATCATGTTCTTCGAAAGTAAAAAAAATATAAAACATAAAATATAACCAAAAAGGAAAAAAATGAGAAAGAAGTAAAAGCAAAAAAATAAAAAATAGAAAAAAAGGAGACTAAAAAGGAAAAGAAAAAAAATAAAAAAGAAAGAGAAACAAAGGGCAGAGGGTAGAGATAGAAAATGAAAAAAGTAAAAAAAAACTAGAGGCTACATACATAAAAGAGACAAAAAAAACTAAAAAGAAATAACTAAAAAAAAATGGAAAAAAAAGTCAAGTTAATATGATATAGAAGTTTTAAGTTTTTGATTTAGGAGTTAAAGTGGGTTGAAACCATTTTTACCTAATCCATATTTGACCAAATCCATATTTATACATATTTATATGGGCGGATTGCAATCCAAATCAATTATACTCGATCCATATTTAACCCGTCCAAATCCAATCTAATCCGCTCGTTTGCCACCCCTAGCTAAAATATACCTAAACTATCATTCTTTTCCAAGTTTAATAACTCAACTATACTATGTGATATATTTACCTACATAAACTATTATCTTTTTGCGAGTTTTATACCTCAATGATCATTGTCGTTGTAAACACACCTCGATGTTGAGTTAAACACGCATGTCATCAATTGTGTACAAATATTTGGTCGACTCAGCATCGAGGTGTGTTTTAATGCAAAGGAACTGATAGTTTAGGTAGGTAAAGAGACAAGTTTAGGTAGGTAAAGAGAACAATCGATAGTTGAGGCATGAAACTTGCAAAAACAGTGATAGTTTAGGTGTGTTTTTGACTATTAACTCTTCCATAGAAATCGACATTTCTGCTTTGGTTGCAGGCTTCTCTATGATGTGTTAAATACCTGCTAGTTGTCGTAGTAGTAAGAGTGTAAGATTTTCATTCCCTAGTTAATTTATCCTGTCTCATATACAAATAATTATGAAAGAAGATGAAGCTTTATTTTTTCTGGAAGGACTTGTTCTATGCCTCAATAAGATGTAATCTTTTGACAGGTTTTTACCAGGATAACATGGTTCTTTTATACTTTTTGTTGACGTTTGTGATATGATAGTGTTACCATTACTAATACAGACTTCTTCAAAAAAAAAAAAAAGGGGCAGCCCGGTGCACTAAAGCACCCGTTATGCGCATGGTCCGGGGAAGGGTCCCTCCACAAGGGTGTATTGTATTAACCCTACCTTGCAATTCTGCCAGAGGCTGTTTACAAGACTTGAACTCGTGACCTTCTCGTCACATGACAACAATTATATTTACCAAAATTGCGTTAGAATTGGACTTATGTAGTAAAAATTGAGTACAACAATATTAAATTGAGTAACTCTACTAGTTGTGTAACCCTAGTAGTTGTGATGTCCACTGTAGAAATAACTCTAATGGTTTAGTCAAAGAGTAGATATATTATATATACAATTTTGAGCTAGAAGTACAACAAAATCTATAGATTTTTTCATGATTCATGAGTTCGGGGAGTTTCTTTCTTTTGATGTAAGTAAGGTGGACCCTTGGATACAGCAGATCATTTAATTGTCTTTCGGTACTATACTCCGAAGAGGCCTGCAAACCGCACATTCTATCTTGGTGTGAAACTTTTTACTTGCTCAGACGAAAACAGTGAAACTTGGAAGTGGCAGAAACTGGTACTCAACCAGAAAAGCTTTAGGGTTAATATTGCAAGTATGTCTCTTGTAGTTTCTCGTCTCTCCATTTTTGTTACTATGTTTTGTTTCTCGTAGTTTCTGTTGTTCTTACTCTGTATTTTTGTTATTATCTATTGTGACGGCTTTGGACTATTTTTCGTTGAGCCAAGAGTCGAACCTCTGAAGTAGGAGTAAGGTCTGTGTATACTCTACCCTCCCCAACAACATTGTGGGATACACTGGGTGTGTTGTTGTTGAGAAATGTGTAGAAGCACGTTTCACTTTTCCCAATTCGATCTTACATAGTATAAATATTCACTCAGAATGTAAGATCTGTATGCAAATCACTATAGCTTATGGCTGAAATTGACGTTATAGAAGCAGATAACTAACTGAACTTCTGTAAATTGTTTGCTTTTCTCTTCCTTGTTTCTCTATTCATACATTTTTATGAAAAGGGACCGTCACATCGTCAAATCCCATCCTTAATTTGTCCAAACAATGATAGCCTGTTTGAGTTTTAATTGTTCATATTATGAAACAGTTTTCTGACACTTGTTTCTCCAACTTTTCTAAGGTTGATTTCCTTCAGAAACCTATAAAGAGCTCCCTTTTTTTCTGGTGTACGTGCTACAAGAATAGTGGATGAAGTTGATGTCATTGAATTCGCTCAACAGATGCTGGGCTTAAAAGAAAACAAGTATGAAGGAGATAAAAGCAGAGGAATGAAACATGTAGAGAATATTCAGAAGATTAATCTCCCTAATTATCCAGAAATTATCTTATTTAACATCCTAGTGAAGATTCCGCCAAGAGACATTCATAAGAACGTCATGCCCATCTGTAAACAATGGAAAGAAATTGTCTCCGGAGGTTATTTCATTGAGCAGAATTTCACGGAGTTGAAGTTAGAATTAGTGATACAGTCAGGATTAGGAAGGCATAAGAAAACAAAGTTGATAAAGATTGGAATTAGAACTTGAATGTGAATCTCTTGAACTTGGACTAAGTAAATTACGCAAGATTCATTCTAGCTGTGGTGGATTTCTATTGATGAGTGAACCAGGAGACTGTGGGAAGCTACAACTGATAAATCCATCAACAAAGTTCTGCCTCACTATCCCTAGATGCCCTTCACTTTGCCCACATAAAGCTTGTAGTGCAGCACTTGCATTTGATTCTTGGACAAAACAGTATAAAGTAGTCCATGTTGTTACAGATTCTTATGGTTTCGAAATATTTAATTTGTGTGGTGGTGATGATGAACATTGGGAACGAATTCCTGGTCCGTGGGAAGATCTAAATGATCGGCCATTTGACCCACTCAAATTTTTCTGGAAGGATCCAGTGTCGATAAATAGAAGGCTTCTGCATTGGCATGTTGATTCAACTAAATATTTCATTTCAATGCAAGTAGAAGAGGAAAAATTCAGTAGAATCTCTCTTCCAGAAGGTGCTAAAGTGATTAGTAAAACGAATGGTTATGCGTTGATAGACTTGGGTGGATTCTTTTCTTTTATCAACTGCAATTTAGAGATAAAAATGGATGTTTGGATTTTGGAAGATTTTCGAGGGCGAGTCGAAAATAATTCTGAATAAGAAATGGAATGATCACTCGCCGATGATCATTTATGCCATATTATAAGACTTCATTGTTCATGAAATGCACAACATTTTCCATTTGAACTTGGTCCAAGAAACATAGTATTGTGGCAGAGTTGACAAATTATATCTGTCCACACAAATCAGCAAGACAGTGTGACAAAAAATTGCCAAAACTGGGAAAACTAGTTGCTGTAGCTGGAGCGAGGAACGGTGAAGTATTGATTCTAAAGCATAAGACGAACTCTAGCTTATATCTATACGACACGAAGAGTAGAGTGATGAAGACTTTCAGCAGTAACATGAAGAAATTAGAATCTTTTGTACCTCAAAAGGACAGCCTCTTTTGTATGAAGAGGATTTCTGTGTCGTGATTTAATTTGGTGTTTAGCTTAGGTTAGAGATGTGCCTAAAAGGAGTCATTCTGTCTTGCTTGGGATTAAGGCGTAATCTTTACTGGTGTTTTAAGTTATCCATTTGGTACCTTGTCTAGATAAAATAGTGAGTTTTTCTTGTCTGCATTTGAGTTACTTCTTTGATAATTGCTGTTAGATCTTCTCTTAGAACAATTGAAATTTGAATGGGAGTATTTCAAGTCTTTTTTTCCAACTAAACCTTAAAAAGGGATCTTCTATCTGTCTTTGAATAGAGATGTTTGAAGGCTTGTATGCGTCCACCACCAGTCAAGGAACCAGGTCCTTGACTGAGTCTGACTACTAATGGACAATAACACTGACAAGAGATTGCGAGTACTAATAGCTGAAAATAGTAAACACAAGATTTTATGTGAAAACCTATTTGCTCAAGGAAGGAACCACGACTTACCTCGTAGAATTTCCCAAGAACTTCACCAACTTCAAGCAACCGTGATTACAGTCTCGAGTGACCATAAGGATTAAACTCTTAATCCTATCCACCTTGTAAAACCTCTAATACAAGACTTGTGCAGCAACTCTTCCACACACTTCAGATTAATTAACTCTTGTTGATATTCCTAACTCTATCCAAGAAAACACAAGGATTAAACGCTTAATCCTATCCACCTTGTAATACCTTTATTACAAGACTTGTGAGCAACTTTGCTACACACTTCAAGCCAGTTAACTCTAGTTCACACTCATAGGTAACTCTACCCAAAAAAATACCAAAGAAAAGATGAGAACCCAACTTGACTAAACTTTAGTTGATGCAGCTAAGTAACTCTAGTTACGACATAACCTAAAGACATAGACAAGTTCAATATATATTATCCTTTATAACATATGAGAAGATTTACAATTTAGCACAAAATACAATGACCTAGAAATTTTCTCATTGAATGAGATTGGAAGTTGCTACTCATTTGTTGTTGTGTACCACCTTTTCCTACAAAAATGACAGTTGTACTGTTGACTTCCAGTAAGTTCAACACCCGATTGACCTGGTCCCTCATCTGGTCACTATGAAACATGATTCCTCTAAGAAATAGTTTCTGTTAAGAACAAGATTTTTCGAGAAGATATTTGCACAAACTTGTGCAGTATTGTCAAACACCAATTGACCAGATACTCATACATCTCAGGTACCAGGTCTCTTTAATGCAGTTTGTCAATCACTAGGAACAAATGTCTTAGATGTTAGTTCAATGCTTCAATGTCACATATCACCTGCACATATTTGAACTAGAAAAAATCCCTTGGAGAAGTTCTTGGTTAGCAAGGTTATAGATACATCCACAATATGAACCTGGTCCTTAAATAAGTTTGTTAATCATTAAAACTACGAGTTCAACAATTTTTCTCTTTATAATGATGACAACTTGACAATCAATGTAGCAGCACATTCAGAGAGTTTTCCTATCATCAACACTTATTCCTTTTTCAGATTCTCCTGCCAACTAGGAGTATCAGGTCCCTTATTAGTTCGTCATATCACCAACATATCCCTATTAGTTCTCCTATCACCAACTTCTCCAAATATCTACATTTCATCGCTTTTCTAGTGCCTTTATGAGTTTGCCAGACATCAGAATCATGAATAAGTTTGTCAATCGTCAAAATCACGAATACAAATTTTTCTCCCTTATTGATGTTGACAAACTTAGGCCAGCAATGGACCAGATTATGATATTCCCCATGATGCCAACACTTATTTTATTCCCCTTATCATTATTGATTAGTTTCCCCTTCTACATTATTCTCTCAGGTACTAAGTCCTTACATTAGTTCCTTCTATCGCCATTATTTCCCCCTATCACGAAGATCTTCCCCCTTTTGGCATCATTTAAAAGAGCAAATAGGAAACCAAGTAAAACAAAGAATCAACACATGTTATCACATGGCCATTGAGGTAACACTAACTTAAGCAAAAGGAAATGAGAAGAAACAAAGACATAAGCAACAACATAACATGAAAAGTTCAATTAATATTATTTAAAAGCATACATAAAAGGAGAGAACTTTTAATTTGCCATATAGGGTCTAAAATAAAGCTTAGAAAAAAATGAATGATAGGAACAATCGTTAAGAACAAAGACAAGATAAAAGTTGATTCAAGAGGAGCCAAACAAAGTCTTGAACTATCAAGTTCTTAAGGATATTGGTATCTTCATGAGCTTTAAGAAGCTTTTGGTTCAGGTCCTCAATTTGGATTTGCAATTGAGATACTTCAGCTCTTGAGAAGCTCATTTCTGATGAGGAGCTATCAGGGTACCTAGTCCCGCATTAGACTTGAAGGAATCTTGCACGCAATTTAGCCATTTTAGGATCAAACACTCAGCCACAAAACACCTTTTTTGCCTTTTTAGAGACTTTTTGTTATATGAGTGGACTCCTTTGCAGGAACTTTCTACATTGATGACACAGCAGGAGCACCAGGTCCTTAACATCAAAAGATCTCTTTCTTTTGAATCTCTATTTTATTTCTTTTTCTCAACAAACTTCCCTCAACCATCTGCTTATTAGAGCTCTCTAACATCAATATCAAATGTCACTCGTATTTTTATCTGAACATAATAGAGGAACTAGGTATTTAACTTTGTGTAATTTTCTGCACGATATTCACTTCCTCGCTTTCTTGTATATTTTTACCAACCTTTCCTGAACTTTTTTGGGTGACCTGATCCTAGTGGAGTTTCAAAAAGAGAGTTTAGAGGAAACTATCAGACCAATGGTTTTAAGGAATTTTCAATTTTCCTTTTGAAGAGGTGGTAAAATAAAGCAACGATTAGGATTATGCCTTTAGAGGAGAAGAACTAATAATTCATGTCAAGAAAAGGAGATAACGATAGATTTTCAAATGGCATGACAATGTTATGAAAGAGTGGGAAAAAAAGGAAATCTATGTGCCATTTCAAGATAGTTTAGAGCATTTATGAGTATAGTTAGTGGTACTAACTTACAAAGAGGAACATGGTCCCTCTTCTGAACTTTCAAGAACATACTTTGAGCTATCTAGATAATCTCCACATCTTATTTTATCCTATATTGCCATGCATCAATATCTATAAAGGTATGGTGTTGTGTTAGTGTCATGACCCGAGGCTATCTCCTAGTAGCGACAATGGTGCTTATAGTCACAAATGATCAGAAGCTAACCCATGAGCTGGTACCCGTTGCAAGCACTAAGTATAATTGATAATGACAAACATATGTGGAAAAACATTGATAATGCCATAAGATTTTAAATACTGAAAATACAACTGAATTTGTAAGTCTGAAAAACACCTGTGAAAATACTAAAATCTGACTAACAAAACTGATTAACTAACTAACTGTCTGAAAAAACCTCTAACTGACTAACTGCGGAGTTTATGGAAAAACCCCCACCTAACTCTAAACTGATTGAAATAAAGAAATACTTAAATAATGAATAAAGATAAACTTGTCCTCGAAAGATGAGGACTCACCACTGTTGTTGCTGCTGTAATGCTAAACTATCTAAGCACGGTTGAGAAATTGAGTGTTCGAACCTCTGATACAAGACATCATAGCACAAAGAAAGAGCATGTGGCCAGTACTTTAAATATACTGGTATATGAGATGAGGTTAGGCTGAAATGCATAGGTTCATGGGCATGACATGGGAACTTCAACATCCTAAACATATTATAATCCATTCCACTTGAAAACAATTGTAATCTTAACTTGAGATCAAAATAACAAAAATTTATGGAGATAATTCATTTAAAACACGGAAAACTCATAATTTAACATTTAAAAAAGGATTGTTGGACTCCATGGTGAAAGAAAACCATAGATGAAAATCACACATATCTTTAACCTTTATACACTTCGAAGGGAAACAGAACTTGAAAGCTTTCTTGAAAGTTCTTGAATTGGGAAGCTTTAGTTCTTTGTTTTCTTGAAGGGAAAGGAATAAAATTTGATGATCTTGGGGATGATTAGGGTTTGTTTCTTGAGAGGAGATTGGAGAAAAGTGGGCAAATAATGCCCTAACTAAAGCCAAATGTTATGTTTTTACAAATTAGGTTGAGGGGGAAAGACTTACTGCTCCTTAGAGATTTACATTCCTAACTGGAACGTCGATTAGAGGGGTGGTGCGATGCAATGGGTACCTCATCGCTACAAGCAGCGTGACGTGATGCTATCGCGGTGAGCTGCTGAATTGAAATCCAAACAAGACTAAATCCTTATCTAAAAAGTCTGAAACTTCCCCGAGACATGCTTCTTACACCCCTGAACATGAATTAACGTAAAAACCAATGTCTCAGGGTCAGGAACACTCATTTAAAAATCCTCAAAGTTAAGAGGCCAAAAATAATACTAAGTCTCCAACACTTAGTTAAATTTTCAGGATTTAAGCCTCTTATACATGCACTAGGAGCTGAACTAAGCTAAGAAAAGTATGGGGTATTACAATATCTCCCCCTTGGGAACATTCATCCTTGAATGAGACTGATTAAGCTGAGAGTACTGGGAAAACTGAAATCACATACTGAACATGCATAACTAAAAATATGATCGCAAGACTGGGTCTGAAACATTATATATGAACTGAATGTCATGAACTAAACTGATCCCTTGAATGCATGCAATGACATGAGGATGGTTATATAGCTGAGATAGAAACAAGAGGGTTAACTTATGAGTAATCATTACCTTAAGCTAAATCTAATTTCATGAATAAAAGATGAGAGGTTTAGGATATGAAAACTCAAGGTACTACAGCATCTCCCCCTTAGGATCATTCTACCCCCCCCCCCCCCTCTCGAAAGGTACTAACTTATCTGAAATACTAAGGGAAGACTGAGAGGATACGCGAGGCACTTAGGAACTGTATCATGACTGAATACCTAAATTTTGCTGATCATTATGAGAGTAGCATGAGTACTGGAACTGAACATACTGTAAAGCATGAGTACATAAGTCATGAGCTGCATGATTTATGAAATATAATTTTTATAACTGAGAAAACTTAAAATCCTCATACTAGGAACTGGAAGTGCACATGATTCTCTATAATGTGAATGAATATGCACTATGGTCATGGAGCTAACATGTAAGGCATGAGTATATATCGTGATGACAGAAAAATAAAACTTTGCACAGAGATAAGAATAGTTCAGGAATTATCCTCCCTTACTACTGTTCTATAATACACTAGCATCACTACTAGAATTTGAGAGCCTGACTTGGTTACTTATTCTATCATCTCCCCCTTAGCTATAATCCATCACTCTAAGTCTGTGGGACTCTTTGATAAACTCTAAATTGAACTGCAGCTACTTTACTCTAAAGTTTGGAATAAGACCATACGCACCAGTAATAAATTTGCCCTAAAAGACTACACTTGAAAGTGCAAAACCCACTGCTAATACTCCCTTCTAAGATACAACTCTCACCATTTTATAAGCCCAACACTTAACATAGATATCCTCTAAACCTTTAAGGAACCAAACTAACTTCTTTCATTGTCTACTAATATCATATCTCTAAATCACACCCATATCATCATACTTAATTTTGAATCGATAAACATAAATTCTTGCGTACACTATTTTAGGCCTTTGGCTTTACCTATCATACAACTAACCCCATGGATACAAAAATCTACTAAATCCATATAACACTATCCCCACTTTATAACTGCTAACCTTTGGGTTCGAACTTCTAACTCTAAATCATATGATATTATAAGATTCTGAGAAGAGATCTAAAAACACATCTGACCCCTAAGTACTGAGGTACTACCCCTCCATTCCATGATTGGTTCATTAGGAAACTAAAACTGAATAACTTTATTTCTTCTATCAACTGAAGTGATTTTTTGGGATATTGTAACCGAGCAATTTCTGTATATGGAAGGAAGGACGAATGAGAAAAAGAGTTTAAATAGAGCATTATGCTCTTTTGCACGACATGAATACTGAAAGAAGGGAAACTTTTCCTAAAATGTCTTGTAGCCTCTCATCCATAAGTGTGGCGTGCTCCACACCCATGCACACGGCTCTACTCAATGTAGCTTTTCAGACTCCCTAGGACATTGTAAAATCTTAGGCTCTGATACCAAGTTTTCTCATGACCCAAGGCTACCCCTAGTCGCGACAATGGTGTTTGGTAACCCATAAGCTGGTACCTGCTGTGAGCACTGAATATAATTAATGATGACAGACATATGCGAAAAAATATTTGATAATGCCATAAGGTTTTAAATACTAAAAATAAACTTAAATTTGTAAGTCTAAAAATATCTGTTAAAATACTAAAATTCTACTAACAAAACAGACTAACTAACTGACTGTCAGAATGTCTGAAAAAGCCTCTAACTGAATGACTGCGAAGTTGATGGAAAAACCCCTACCTAACTCCAAACTGACTAAAACAGAGAAATACTGAAATACTGAATAAAGATAAACTTGTCCTCGAAAGATAAGGACTCACCATTGTTGTTGCTACTGTAATACTGAACTATCTAAGTGCAGTCGAGAAACTGAGTGTTCGAACCTATGATATAAGACATCATAGCAAAAAAAAGAGTATGAGGTTAGTACTTTAAATGTACTAGTATATAAGATGAGGTTAGGCTAAAATGCATAGGTTCATGTGCATGAAATACTTACTAACTGAATAACATGAGATATCTAAAGCATAATATGCATAAAAGTTGTAAAATCTAAGAATGCATGACCAAGCATATAATATGATTCTGAAATAGTCTGTAAACATAAATATTGATAACTGATAACTGTATGCTTCGGTCAAGCAAACCTGAACTAAATTGTATACTGAATACTGAAACTGAAATTGTAGGAGGTATTATCTAACCGACATACCCCATTCTAAGTTGATTGGGGTCCAACGTGTGACTCCAATTAGAAGGGTGCTAGTACCGTACCACAGGTAATAACATTGGCTGTGAGTCAGTCCTAAACTAGAGGGAGACCTTAAAGAGAGTGTTAGTCCTAAACTAGTGGGTGACCTCTCAAGGAATGTCATCCTAAACTGGTAGGTTACATCTCATAACCTACGCTGGCTATGTAGTTCTAGAACTTAGGGACTGCTACTAAGGGCCATACCCTATACTAATAAGAATGTCCGCATCCCTGGGTTCACTCAGTGCTAAATCCTACTCCCAACTGAATAGACACTAAACCAATTTTAACATCATGTAATTTCCCCAATTCACGATGTTGGTTATGAAACCATGCTATGCTCCTATGTTTTTTTAGATATTCCCATGTCCAAGTATTAATCTATATGTGCTTGATAGAATTCCCATGTGAATTGAATAGGGCAATCATGACATGTTACCATGTGTTCTCATCCATGTACAAGTCCATAACCTCCAAGTGTTTGACAAAATGTCCAAATGAAAGCATGATTGATAATTGACTATTGTTATGCTATTATGATCATGCCATGCTTTACTTTCAAGCTATCGAGTCCTGCGGGTACTTAATACCTGATAATTTAACTGCTTACCTAGAGCCAATATCAGTTATAGAATAGTCTCATTCATGTCACGATCAGTAGTATTCTCAATTAGTTACAAAACTCAATAGAACTCAGCCAGTTACAAAACTCAGGAAGACTCAATAAACTCAGTATTTGTCCAGTCCAGTTTAGTATTTAGTTCAGACCTCAGTATTATTCAGTATTCAGTTCAAACCTTAGTAGTATTCAATATTTAGTTCAGACCTCAGTAGTATTCAGTTCAGACCTCAGTAGCATTCAGTATTCAGTTCAGACCTCAGTAACATTCAGTATTTAGTTCAGACCTCAGTAGCATTTAGTATTTAATTCAGATGTCAGTAGTATTCAGTATTCAGTTCAGACCTCTGTAGTATTCAATCAGTTAACAAAATTTAGTAATATTTTTATCAGTCAATGAAACTCAGTAAACTTAGTTTAATGCAGTTAAATAGTACGATTAGTAATAGTTCATTCAAGCCTAATGTGAACTAGTAAATTGGTTTAGTGTCTATTCAGTTGGGAGTAGGATTCATCACCGAGTGAACCCAAGGATGGGGACTCACCTGCCAGTAGAGGGTATGATCCTTAGAAGCAATCCTTGCATTCCAGAACTACGTAAACAGCATAGGTTGAGACATCGAACCTGCCAGATGAGGGTTGATGAGATGTTTTAACCTGTCAGTTGAGGGTTCCACCATTCTCATTAGAGTACCTGCCAGATGAGGGTATCTCTTCAGTTGTCTTTACTCGTAGCATGACACTGGTTACAAGTTGGACCCCAATCAGTTCAGAGAGGGGCATGTCGGTTAGATGATTACTTCCCATAATTTCAATTTTAAACTCATTTCAGTTCTACAGATTTAGGACTATCAGATACAGTCACTCAGTTCAGTATAAAACTCAGCATAATTCCACAGAAATAGGACTGTCAGATACAGTCTTCTATTTATCAGTAATACAGTATCAGTAAACTTAGATATCAGTTAATCAGTTATCAGAACTCAGTATATAGTCTCAGTTACAATCTTAGTTCTAGTCTCAGTCCTAGTCCTAGTCTGATAATTAGATCAGTAACTCAGTTAAGTTTTAAGTTTACTTGACCATCGTGTACAATTATCAATTATTCAGTTATCATATTACAGTACCTCAATTTACAGACTATTTAGAATTAGCTATGTGCTTGGTCTTGCATTCTCAGATAATACAATCTTCATAAATTCATGTTCAGTTACGTCATGTTACTCAGTCAGTCCTTTTCTCATATGCATAATACTCTACAGTTTAAGTTCAGTTATTCATATTAAGTACAGTCTAGTTCCACATACCCAGTATTCAGTTTTAGTTATACTTATATCATTAAAGTAAGTTTTACAGAAACTAAGTGTAGAGATTTACCAGTTTATCAGATCATGTTTATTTCTCATGTTTTAAGATATTTTTATCTTTCAGTTTATTCCAGCTTATTGGTAAGTTTACTTATACTTAGCATGCATGTTTTACGATTAAGTATGAAATCAGTTTTACTTATTGCATTCACCCCTGCATACTCAGTACATTCCAGAAGTACTAATCCATATATACGTCTGTGTGGCTACATTTTCTTATAATGTAGGTACCAGTTATAGCCTATGCATCTCGATCAGACAGTTGCAGATTCCAGCCAGCAGGTGATGAGTTCTCCTACTTTGAGAACTCCAGACAGTTTTAGTTCATGTACAGTTCATTTACTTTCATGTGTATTGATTAGTGGTAGTTGGAGGCATGTCCCCACTATATATAGTCAGTATAGTAGAGGCTTCATAGATGTCAGTCAGAGTCAGTAATGTAAATTTCAATTTCATCCTTCAGATTTATCAGATTGTAAAGCTTCATTAGTCTTGTATCTATTTTAGATCTTTAGTATGACTATGTTTCCACATATCAGAACAATTATTTATTATGTGATAATTCAGTTGCTTAACAGTATGCCAGTTCATGGGTTAGCTTGGGATCACTTGTGGTTCCAAGTGTCATGTGACATCTCGGGACAGATTTTTAGAGCATTACAGGTGCCAATCGCGATGCCTCACTGGAAAGTGACAAGCGCAAAAATGCTCCTTGGCGTGATGCGGTGCTTATTGCGGTGACACACTGGAAAAGGACGAACGTGATTTTGTCCATCACCGCGACGCAGCCTTATTGTGTTGGGCTACTATTTTTCACTAAAAGTGCCATAACTTCTCACCCCGAGTATTAGATTTAGGTGAAATTGGTATTGTTGGAAATCTATTTCAATTTCTTAAAATTTGGTGGGTCTTGAGCTGAAAAATTCAGTGTATCATAAAAGATATGCTCGTTTGAAGTTGACCAAAGCAACATTCTTATCAAAAATTTAATTGGTAAGGATTATTTTGATTCGTCTAATAGCTGGGAGTTATTTGAGGCCTTAATATACATCAAAGTCACTCGTAAAATTACCAAAGAACTATAAGGTATTATGCATAAGCTTGGAACATGGAGCTGACATAGGTTTGGATTTTTTTTTGAAGTATTTCATGAGGCTACTGACTCATTTCCTTAAATCTTTTGGGATCTCATGAAGGACCATGTACCTAGTATTTTCATAGATGCGCTAAGTAGGAAACAGTTTGGAAAGAATCATCTTCTTTGTCAAAATCTCCATCCAGTGGCTTAATGATCCAACTATAGGTATCGAAGTAAGAATTTATTGACTATGTCTAACTTTAATACCCTATACTTTTCTTAGCTTAGTTCATCTCCTAGTGCATGTATAAGAGTCTTAAAGCCTAAAAATTTAACGAAGTGTTGGGGACTTAGTATTATTATTGGCCTTTTAACTTTGAGCATTTTTAAATGAGTCTTCTCGACCCCGAGACGTTGGTTTTTTAGTTAATTCATATTCAGGGGTGTAAGGAGCATGTCTCGAGGAAGTTTTTGATTTTTCGAATGAGGATTGGGTCATGTTTGGATTTCAATTCCACCAGCTCACCATGATAGCATCGTGTCACGCTGCTTATAGCGATGAGGCACCCAATACGTCCGCCACCCCTCTAATTTTGGGAATTTATGTTATTGCTAAAATTCTCATTGCATATTTTGACCAAGATAAATTTTTATAAGTCTTGAAAAATGTATGACATATTTAAAGATCACTAACTTAAATTTTCAAACAGTACAGATTATAATTTTTTATAAAGCATAAAGTACATGAATACCGACTCATAAAATTTTCACCAAACATGTAGAAAATAAAATGAATATGCAACGTAACCTGTATATTTAGTTGACTTGATAAATCAAGAAAAATCTATTCTAAAACAATACTTACAGTAAATTGAGATTCTAGCGATTATCACGACAAGATAAGTTGTGGCAGAAATCACTTGCACAATTCATCTTCTCCAACATGTTATGGCAGAAATTAATTAGCTTTTACTGAGTGTAGCCTTCTTATATAGTGGTAAATTGTTATGACATTAAAACTTCTAGATTAATTGCAGTTGGTACGATATTCTTTTCCATATATATATATATATATAATTGTTAATTGATTATTCATTTTCTATTTATATTTCTCAATCAATTTTGTCATGCTTTCTTAATTGACTTACATTGAATGAAATCATAAATACTTTTTGTGATATAAATATTCATTTTATGGTAATACTTCAATTGCATATATTCTAATTTATTAGTAACTCACACCTACATATCATCATATAAAAAATATTATAAATTTTTATTATTAAGAAATATTTATTCCAATTCATTTTATTGATCCGCATGTTAAAATTTTAATATAAGATAATTTAATATTTTTTAATTAATTTTTATTCATCAAGACGAAGTATCTTTTTCAAATTTGATTATTTTAAAATATGAAATTATTCTTACAGACATATGTAAGGTTATATAATTGGTCAATTAAAGAATAACTTTGTAAAGTAAAATTTTATTTGACTTCAAATATTAATTAGGACTGTGTAATTTTAGTAGTTATTTTTAATAAATATTATGCAATCTTTTCTGTGTAGTAATATTCATTTAAAAAATTTTCAATATTTATTTATTTTCAATCTACAATATTTATTTATTTTCAATCTACCCTCCTTTTAAATTCAATATTATCATTTATTCATTTTCTAATATAGAATGATAGTGTAATTATTCATTGATAGTTATTCTTAATTTTGAAAAACCTTTCATTAAATATGAATGAATATTGTTTTAAATTTAGATTACTTAAAATATATCAAATGAAAATTCTTCCAATAAATCTGAATGCATATTTTTTAAATAAAATTTCTTGACATATATTGAAATAGATTTCTTCAATTTTATAGTCCAAAATTACCATTTGACTGATTACATCTTTTTCATAATATTTTAAATTTTGGGAATAATTCTTTGATTATTATATTTTTTCATATAAGTTGTTTGATTTCTAATTGGTTATTCTCTTAATTGATATTTCTTGATTTAGTCAATTGTAATCAAATCATAAATGTTCTTTTTTATATAGTATTGATACTTAAATTAATTATATACACATTTTGAGTGATGACATCCTTTTCATAATATTTTTAATTTTGGAAAGACTCATTTTTCATAATAATCTTTTTCATATAAGTTACTTGATTATTAATTAGTTATTCTGTAATTGATTTTTTGTAATATTTTCTAGATTTACTAAATTGTAGTGAAATCATAAATATTTTTTAAATAATATTATTACTTAATTGTGTATATTTTTTGAGGGATAACATCTTTTTCATAATATTTTTTTTATTTTGAAATAACTTTTTGATTATTATAATTTTATTCATATAAGTTAATGATTACTATTTACTAATTGATTTTATTGTTATGGCATTAGAACTTCTAGATTAACTTCAGTTGGTATAACATTCTTTTCCATATATATATATGTATATAATTGTTAATTAATTATTTATTTTATATTTATATTTCTTCCAATAAATATGAATGCATATTTTTTAAATAAAATTACTTGAAATATATTGAAATAAATTTCTTCCATTTTGTAGTCCAAAGTTACCATTTGAGTGATCACATATTTTTCATAATATTTTAAATTTTGAAATAACTCTTTGATTATTATATATTTTTTCCATCAAAGTTGTTTGATTACTAATTGATTATTCTCTTAATTAATATTTCTTGATACTTTCTTGATTTAGTCAATTGTAATCAAATCATAAATGTTCTTTTATATATATATATATATATATATATATATATATATAATATTGTTATTTAAATTAGTTATATACACATTTTGAGTGATGATATCTTTTTCATAATATTTTTAATTTTGTAAGGACTCATTTGTCATAATAATCTTTTTCATATAAGTTACTTGATTATTAATTAGTTATTCTCTAATTGATTTGTTTTGTAATACCTTCTTAATTTACTAAATTATAGTGAACTCATAAATTTTTTTAAATAATATTATTATTTAAATTAATTGTGTATATTTTTTGAGGGATACCATCTTTTTCATAATATTTTTTTATTTTGAAATGGCTTTTTGATTATTATAATCTTATTCATATAAGTTACATGATTACTATTTACTAATTAATTTTTTATAATATTTTCTTGATTTACTCAATTGTAGTAAAATCATAAATATTTACTTCTTATAATATTATTATTTATGTTTTTTAAATTAATTGTTCACATATTTTAAGGAACGATATCTCTATTAATTTTTTTTTTAATTTTGGAATGACTTTTTGGTCATAGTAATTTTTGTCATATAAGTTGCTTGATTACTAAATGGTTATTTACCAAAATAATCACCAAAATAAATTTTGTTGCCAACAAAATAGATTCTTGTTGCCAAAATACTAAGTGACTAGTTCCCAATATGCCACTTGGCTTAATTTTCGGCTAATTTCTTTGCTTTATTATATATATAGATAGCAATCAATTTGTTGTCTCAGCTTTTAAATTTTTCAGAATTAGAGTACCATCACAAGTTCTCCAAATCCTATTATAATGCTGCAACTGCCCATCACTCGCAACCCTTTCTAGATTTGATTAGGGCCCTTGAATTATTATTTAAATTACATGCTATAACCTCAATAGTGGGTGACTTTAGATTTTTGATCCCAATAAGAAAAGTCTTTAAAGACTAGTCTTCCTTCCCTTTTTAGTATAATACAAGTACAATTTTATCCTCTAAACCTCAAATATTTTTAGACTTTTTATACTTATTTGTCTCTCAAATTCTATTTTTATTTTTATTATTTTTACTTTTTTTATTTTTTTCCTTTAATTTTATTTTCATGTTTTAAATCATTTGTCTCAACCATTATTTTTTTCTCTTTTTTCTCAAACATTATCTATTTCTTCATTTTTTTTTTTAAAATTTATTTGTTTCAATCTTTATTTTTCTTTTATTTTGGTTTTTTTATGATTTCTCTTTTATTCCCCTCATTTTTTCTCTAACTTTATTTTTATTTTTTCCTCTCATTTTATTTTTCTCAATTTTTTAATTCTTCGCTTTTTTCTTAATCTTTATTTTTTTTCTTGCCTTTTTTTTTCTCAATCTCCTTTTTTATTTCTCTATTTTATTTAATTGCTTTTTCCTTTTTTCTCAATATCTATTATATTTTGCTAATAAATAAAAAATTAAATAATCCGCAAAGGGGTCTTCTTTTTTTGACATCAAAGCAAATTTAAGGGCATGAATTGTTGTTAGGAAATTCTTTGGGATAAATTTTGCCTCTAAGACAAAAATTATAGAACAACTCATAAATCAAGACACAATGTGTTAGAGTCAAGTCTTGCTTGTGGAGCATAACTTGTTGTTTGAAAATCCTTGAGTTAAGTCTTGCTTCTAAGACAAGAGTTATAGAACATCTCATAAATCAAAAAACAATGTGGTAGTGTCAACACTTGTTCATTGAACGTAACTTGTTATTTTAGGAGGTTTTTGTGCTAAGTTTTGTCTTAAAGGCAAGACTAATAGAGCATCACATAAATCAAGACACAATATGATAGTGTCAACTCTTGTCCATAGGGTGTAACTTGTCGGCTAAGTCTTGCCTCTAAGGCAAGAATTATAGAATATCTCATAAATCAATACACGATGTGGTAGTATGAACAATAGCCCATAGGGCGTAACTTGTTGTTTGAAAGTCATTAAACTAATTTTAGCCTCTAATTCAAGAGTTATAGAGCATCTCACAAATCAAGATATAATGTGGTAGTGTCAACTCTTACCCATGGGACATAAAGTCCTTGATTTATAAAACATCTCGTAAATCAACACACAATGTAGTAGTATCAAATCTTATCCGTGGAGCGTAACTTGTTGTTTAAAAGTCCTTGGTCTAAGTCTTGTCTTAAAAGCAAGAGTTACAGAATATCTGGTAAATCAAAACATAATGTGATAGTGTCAACTCTTACCCATAGGACATAACTTGTTATTTGAAAGTCCTTGGGTTAGGTCTTGCCTCTAAGGCAAGAGTTATAGAATATCTCATAAATCAAAACACAATATGGTAATGTCAACTCTCTCTTGCCTGTGGGGCACAACTTGTTATTTGAAAGTTCTTAGGTTAAGTCTTGCCTCTAAAGGAAGAGTTTCATAAATAAAAACACAATGTGGTAATGTTAACTCTTGCCCATGGGGCACAACTTGTTACTTGAAAGTCTTTGAACTAATTCTTGACTCTAAGGAAAGAGTTATAAAATATCTCATAAATCAATACACAATGTGGTGGTGTCGACTCTTGCCCGTGGGGCATAACTTATTATTTGATGGTACTTAGGCCGAGTCTTACCTTTAAGACAAGAGTTATAGAGTATATCATAAGTTAAAAACATAATGTGTTAGTATTGACTCTTGCCCAATATACGTAAATTATTTGAAAATTCTAGGGGTAAGTCGTGCCTCTAAGGCGAGAGTTGTAGAACATCTCATAAATAAAGACATAACGTGGTAGTGTTAACTCTTTTCCGTGGGGCAAATTTATTATTTGAAAGTCATTGAGCTAAGTCTTGCCTCTAAGACAAGAGTTGTAGAACATATCATAAATAAAGATATAATGTGGTAATGTCAACTTTTGTTCGTGGGGCATAATTTATAGTTTGAAAGTACTTGAACTAAGTCTTGCCTCTAAGGCAATAGTTGTAGAACATCTCATAAATGAAAACATAATAGGGTAGAGTCAACTCTTGCCCGTGGGGCATAATTTATTGTTTGAAAGTCCTTAAGCTAACTCTTGCCTCTAAGGTAATAGTTGTAGAGCATCTCATAAATGAAAACATAACGTGGTAGAGTCAACTCTTACCCATGGGGTATAATTTGTAGTTTGAAAGTCCTTGAGCTAAGTCTTACCTCTAAAGCAACAGTTGTACAACATCTCATAAATGAAAACGTAATGTGGTAGAGTCAACTCTTGCCCGTAGGAAATAATTTATTGTTTGAAAGTCTTTGAGCTAAGTCTTGCCTCTAAGGCAATAATTGTCGAACATTTCATAAATAAAAACGTAATGTGGTTGAGTCAATTCTTGTCCGTGGGGTATAATTTATTGTTTGAAAGTCCTTTAGCTAAGTCTTACCTCTAAGGCAATAGTTGTAGAACATCTCATAAATGAAAATATAAAGTGGTAGAGTTAACTCTTGCCTGTGGGGCATAATTTGTTGTTTGAAAGTCCTTGAGCTAAGTCTTGCCTCTAAGGCAATAGTTGTAGAATATCTCATAAATGAAAACATAACATGGTAGAGTCAACTCTTGCCCTTGGAGCATAATTTATTGTTTGAAAGTCCTTGAGCTAAGTCTTTCCTCTAAGGCAATAGTTGTAGAATATCTCATAAATGAAAACATAACGTGGTAGAGTCAACTTTTTCCTTGGGGCATAATTTATAGTTTATGATAAGGCCTGGGGGTGTGTGGCTCAACCCTTGATTGCCACGGAAGGCAAGAGCCCTGAGTAAGGTTCGTTCTCCAAAAAAAAAGTCCTTTAACTAAGTCTTGCCTCTAAGGCAATAGATGACATCTAATAAATGAAAATATAACATGGTAGAGTCAACTCTTTCCCGTGGGGCATAATTTGTTGTTTGAAAGTCTCAGAGATAAGTCTTGCCTCTAAGGCAATAGTTGTAGATAGGGGTGTACATCGGTCAGTTTGGTTCAGTTTTATGTATTATTGGTTTGGTTTATTGGTTTTTGGTTTTTAAATATGTAAAATCAATAACCAACCAATAAGATATTTTCTTATCGATTTTGGTTTATCGATTTTGGTCCTTAATGATTCAGTTTTTGATTTAACCAATAAGAAAATACTCATAAAATAGAAATAGTAACAACTAACATAAAAAAATAAAATCGTAGTTACCGCAAAAATCCTACGCAATGCATTTTAATTTACAAGAATCTTCAAAATTAAACTGAATGTTGTTAAAAAAATTGAATCCTTATTGTTGGAAGCTACTAAATGCTTCAAGCTTTCCAATACGATAATACCCGTGCTTTATATTGTGCCTTTGTTGCCCTGAATAGGTTAATACTTTGTGAATCACCAAATTGAGGATATGTAGTGTATATACATATCCTAATTTTTTACCTTATGGCTTTGTCAAAAGCGTTTGCTTTTTCAATATGATTATTTATTCTTATCGGTGAATTATCTTTAAAGATTTTGATTTCCTTATATATATATAACATAAATATGGGTAACAAAATAACTTAGTGTATCCTTATTAGGTTATCGGTTTAACCAATAACCCAATAAGCTAAAATCGAAACCGAATCATTTACCTAATAAAATTTTTAATAAAACCAATAAAAAATCGTTAACACAATAACCCAATACCGATAACCCAATAGCATTTTTATCGGTTCGGTTTATCGATCGGTTCGGTTTTTGCTCACCCTTAGTTGTAGAATATTTCATAAATGAAAACATAACGTGGTAGAGTCAACTCTTGCCCGTGGGGCATAATTTTTTATTTGAAGGTACCTGAGCTAAGTGTTGCCTCTAAGGTAAGAGTTATAAGACATCTCATAAATCGAAATACAATGTGGTAGTGCCAACTCTTGCCATGAAACATAACTTGTTTGCAAGTCATAAATCTTGCCTCTACAATGTGATAGTGTCAACTCTTGTCCATGAAATGTATCTTGTTGTTTGAAAGTCATAAGTCTTGCCTTTATAATGTGATAGTGTCAACTTTTGCTCATGAGATGTAACTTGAATTGAAGAAATCAAAGAAAAGAACGAAAAAAAAAAATAGCGAAAAAAGAGGAAAATAAAAAAATAAAAAAATAAAAAAATAAAAAAAAAAAAAAAAAAATAAAAATTAAAGAAAATGTAGAAGTTGAGAGAGAATGGAAAAAAAAAAAAGGTTGATAAAAAAAAAAAAAGATTAAATAAAAATAATGGTTGAGAAAAATTTAAAAGAAAAAATAAAAATCAAAGAAAAATAAAAAAAGTTTTTGTTTATAAAAGTAGACGTTGAGAGGTGTAAAGAAAAAAAATAAGGGTTGAAAAAAACTAAAAAGAATAAAAAAAGAGAAAAGAAAAAATATAGAATCAAAGTAAAATAAAAACGAAGAAAAAAGAAGGTAAGAGGAAAAAAGTAGGGGTTGAAAAAAATAAAAAATAAAAAATAAAAATCAAAGTGAAATTAAAAAGATAAAAAAATTGAAAGTTGAAAGATATAAATATGGAGTTATTATCCATTATGAGGATCATTTAAGTAATTTACTCCATTGATCAGGGGTAATTTCGTCCAAAAAAATATTAGTTAATAGGTAAAGGCTATTTTAAGGAAGCTTTTTTATTTGGGGCTAAAATTTGAAAGCCACCCCAATTTGGGTCTATTCTTGAGATTTACCCATTTTTTGCAAATTTATCTGAATTCTAATCTGATTAAGAGTCAGTGTCCTAGAGTTATTTGGACACGACTGAATTCAGCCTCCGCCCTCTGTTTGTATAAATAGTGGTAGAGCTCATCATATTTCCTCACCAATTAATTTTTTTCCAAGAGGCTTATATCTTCAAAGTTCTTTTTTTTGGGCAAGTACTTGATTTTCTTTTCTTTTTATTTTTTCCTGTACCTCTTCTCTCTTTTTAATTGTAGGGTTGAGATTTATGAAGCGACATCTTAAGGTATGAGAGTTTAACTTCTCCTTCGCCATTTTGGAATTTGACAAGTTCAGTTTTAAGTATGGTTATTTCATCGATGCACTTATGCAATGGTCATCTTTAAGTATGAGCCCTTTCATCAATGCACTAATGCAATGGTCATCTTTAAGTATGAGCCCTTTCACCAATGCACTTATGCAATGGTACTCTCTTTAAGTATGTCCTCTTTCACCGATACGCTTATGCAATAGTCGTCTTTAAGTATGGAACTTTTCACTGATCATTTATGCAATGGTCGTCTTTAAGTATGAGCCCTTTCACCGATGCACTTATGCAATGGTCATCTTTAAGTATCGACCCTTTCACCGATGAGCTTATGCAATGGTGAACTTTAAGTATGGGCCCTTTCACTGGTGTATTTATGCAATGGTCAGCTTAAGATGCGTGAGTTTAACTCTGACTCCATCACCTTGAGACTTGACAAGTTCGGCTTCAAGTATACATGACTATATTTCACCAAAGCCAAAACATGAAGGACCTTTCTATATTTGGCATTTATGCAGCTATTTTCTCAAATTTTAACTTTGTATTTGACCAAGATTCTTTTGTTTATGCAGCTTACAGAGATGGTTTGCTTCAGAGACTACATATCTTCATCCTCCAAAAATAAGTACCTCTTAATCAAGGCCAATGATGGTTTGTTTTAACCAAGCTATTAACTGATACTCTAATAGCCAGCAGGTATGCAGATCTATGAACAACCTTGAAAATTTCTCTACTTATGTCAGATTGGACTTCTGAACATGACATTGGTGCTAATCGACAAATTAAAGTATGGTCTCTTCGAACTCCCAACCAATGTCAATTGAATTTTGTGAGCACCCTTCCTTATTTGGGATATTAGGTACTCAAAGGAGATATACAATGGGGAGATACTATGGAGGTAACTGGTGCATATCGTCATACTCAAGGATACTGAGAATGGACTGAGGAAATATTAGACAAAAACATACAAACCTTGAAGGCAACCAAAATATATGATGTCGTTTATGGTTCACTATTTACCTATGATCGAAACTCAAATATATTGCAGACTTTTTTTGAGTCTTGGAGTCCAAATACCAACACATTGCTTACATCAGTTGGAGAGCTGTTCATATCCCTTTGGAATTGACACAAAATTGGGGGTTTGCCTATCAGAGGTCTTCTTTATGAAGAAGTAATGCCTGAAGCAAAGGAGATGACATGTGTTGATAAAGAGAATTAGAGATTTATCCCTCATTCTTGTGAATTCTTATTTGTGGGCTTCCAACATCTTCAAGAAGGAGAGGCTTCTAATTCGAGAGTTCCTCTAAGCAAGTGGATAAAGTATTGGTGCAAAAGGGTATTAAGATACGAGCCATCTCCATTGAGGAAGGAGAAAAAATTGACTCACTTGAAGTCAACACATAACCCAATTGGGGCTATTCCTAATGCAGCAAAAGGTCAAGTATAGATGATGCGACATTTTCTAAACTTGGAGTGAAGTATGAACATAGGATTGATACATATTTGGCACTATTTCTATCATGTTGGTTGTGCACCTTTGTGTTTCCTTCTAAGGATTGAGATTTTATTCATCCTGAAACTTTGGAATTGCAGCTGTGATGGAAGATAAACAAGTTTTCAGTCTTACAGTTCCGATCTTATCAAGAATTTATAATGGTCTAAATAAAATCAATAAATCTTTGCAGCTTGAGCACCTTAGAGTATCCTTTCCTATTCATTATGTGTATGGTTGGATTGGTTACTACTTTAAGACACAGTTTTCACTTACCAATGGACCATCTAGTCCATTAATGGTAGCATATTTTGATAAAGGTGAGGCATGGTATTTTGATGGAGATCTTGCTAGAAAGCATATCCATCAAGGAGACAGTGTTATTTGGACTTCCACCATGCCAAGCAAGTCTACTGTTTATTATTTTGTGGACAGTGATAAGGATGAAGAGTCAGAGATAAGCTATTTCATGATCCTCTATTTTAACTTCCTTCCTTTTAGAAATGAAGGTTCATTCATACTTGAGCCATACAGGCCACACCGATTTAGCCATTAGGTTGGGTTTTATTAAAATCTCCCTAGAATCTTAGAAGATGATGTAGTGCTTTACTAGATGAAGGCCTTAGATTTTATCAAATTTGTGTTTTGCATGGCTCTACATCGATAGTAACTTTTCCTAAAGCCATATCCAATATGCAAAAATACTCTTCCATTGCATATAAATCTTAGTAGGACAAAGTTCATGGGAACTTTCTTGAAGCTAACTTGCAATCTTTGGTGAATATCGTAGGTCCTATTATTGATACTCCTCAAGAACATAGTGAGGAGGTACCTATTATGGTTAAGCCTCCTGTTTTGTAATCTAAGGTAGTCATTCCATACAAAGCCAAGGGCCCTTTATGTGTAGAAATTCACAAAGAGGAGTTATAATGAGTGACAATTTACCATCATTAATATCTTATTTCTTGCACACTATGGTGGTTAGATTGATGATATGAGACCAATTCACCAATGAAATACACTAATTTCCTGTATTTGTAATCTTATAGTTAAACTTGGTGAAAGAAGAATAAAGTCAAAGCTGTAAAAGAGAAAAAGTGAGCAAAGTAGGACAAAAGCTAAAGATGGGTCTTAGGAGAAGCCTCAGAAGTCGCCATTGCAATCTGAGGGGCTGCGATCACGATTGGTCGGGACAAAGAAAGATGTCGCAATTGTGAGAAGTTTCAGACCATTTGTGACTGGTCCACGTAAGCAAACGAGATGTAATTGTGAGTCGTAACCCTGTTATCACTAAAGTTCATGCATAGAAGAAGTCGCGATCGTGACTGGAAGTACGACGATCATGAATGTCGTGAATTTTTCAAGGGTAAATTTGTAATTTCACATGTCTCAATCCAAAAATAGAAGGCTAAAACCCTAACACTTTCCAGCATCCAGTTTTAAATTTTAGGAGAGCTAAGACCACTATTTTTGAGTGCTAAAAAATTTGTGAGTGATTTTTCAAGGGAGATTATAGCTACTTGGTTGGATTTAAAGCTTGGGAAATACATTTATTTTTCTTTCCATGGATGAATTGAATGCTAATTTTGGTATATATCTTTTCTTTATTTCCATTAGTAGCTAAATTTATTTCTAGGGGTTATATTTGCTTAAGCGGTGATTAATGCATAGGTATTGATTATTTTTCCAGTTAATTAGTTTTTTGTGATAGGTTTTTTTCCTTTGTTCCATGTTTAATTTAGTATTAGGGGTTGCAAACCCCAATTACCTTTAAACCAATATCATCCTTGAAAGAGGGGGTATGGATGAGGAACAATTGTAAACAATAACTTGGGTTAGCTCATTGATGCCATAGATTGGTGAATTTTTTACACTTGTGAGGTGTTCGAAAGAACCCACTTGTGAGATTTGGTATTTTATTGAAACATTAGCACCAATACCCTATAATCTAGCCTACCCATAACTCATAGATAAAAATTGGATGAATTGTAAATAACCCATGCATGCCTCCCACTTAGGATTGCATAACCCCAAGGCTTCTCTCTATTTGGTTATACTTCTTGAGATTACAATCTCACAATAGTGTTTAAACATTGTTATTGCAAAATTACTCAAACCAAACCCCCATTTACTTTTTCATGTTGTTTTATTTTTCATTATGGGTTAACATCTAGTTAACTACTAACACTTGTAGGTCTTAAACTCTACGTATTCAGTCCTCTTGGCTTTGATCCTAGCTCTTCATTGGGTAATATATTGACAACGGTCACTTTAGACCTAATTTTGCATGCAATTTTTAGCATCATAAAAAATAGCACTATTGTCGTTGAGTGAAACATAGTTTTCACTATTGTCGTGTTGTTAGTTACCTTGGGTTAATCGTGGTGTTTTAGTTTACATTGTTTTTTTCCTTTCTCAGGTAAAGATAATATCATACACGATACAATGAGACAACACGGTAGTAGTGCTGGCTATTTTGATGGGCATCTCAAGGACATGGATCACCTCAGAGATGTGAGGCGAGCTAGTGCTATTTGTATTCCACCAACCGAGCAAAATAGATTATTTCACATTACTAGTGTGATGCTTAATTTTCTTCAAATGAAAGGGTTATTTCAATGTCAACCACATGAGGATGCCAATATACACTTGAAGAACTTTATTGATTTGTGCTCTCCATTTGACATAGCCCACATTTCTTAAGAATCATTCCGGTTACATCTTCTTCCATTCTCTTTGACGGGAGAAACAGTCTGATGCTTGTTGTCTTTGCCCATGAAATCTATCACTTCATGGTTTGAGCTTGGATAGGTACTTTCCTCCTTCTCGAATGTTGTAATTAAGGGATGAAAACATCAACTTTCGCTAACTTAGTGGTGAAACATTATATAAAGTGTAGCAATGTTTCAATGATAAGTTAATGCAGTTTCGCCTGAAGAAAATGCTTTTTCAAATTTTTGATCAATTGAATAAGATGATGGTTGATAATGTATCTGGTGGTTCCTTTGTCAAATTATCATATGGTGTTGTGACAAATTTTCTAGATCAAGTCACAAAACCAAATAGAGGATGGCACACAAGGGATGTCGAGGTGGCCATGGGGACTCCCTCGACATATTTTGTAAGCCAAAAACAAAGGAAAAGAGGATGAAGAAAGGGATGCAAATAGGGCTAAAGTGATGAATCAACTCGACCTTCATACTAAACATGTGATGGCGAGCCCTCCACAAGCGGTCAATGCCATTGTTTTCGAGAGTATTAGAGCTTATGATGATGAAAAAGTAGAGTCACTTAATGAGGAAATAAGGTTCTTATCTAACCATATAGGGGGTTTCCGCCCTACCTATCAAAGGCAAGGGGAATCAAGGTTGGAAGGATCGAGATCGGGATAGAGAGATTGATAGAAACCGAGAGCAGAGAGATAAGAAGAGAAACTTTAACCAGTATTATAACGCCCCGATTATCTAAACCGGAATGCTACACGGTGATCATGACCCCGAAAGGCCACAAGCTAACCCATTACTGATATTTGTACCTGGACACTGCATATTATACATGTAAAATGCAGAAAACATGAAAAATAGGCCATAAGGTTCAACTGAAATAAATATATCATCCATATGGGTGAAAAAATACCCAAAATAACTGAAGTCTGAATCAAAGCTAAACATAAGTCTGAATTAAATTTGAAAGCCTCTAAGTACTGTCTGAATAAGGAGTTGAAGGAACATGTTTCCAACTAACTCCATAAAACTGAAAACTAACTAAAATAAATAATGAATCAAATTATATTGGTCCTCGAATTAAGAGGACTCACTGTAACTCTGCGACTAGAAATGCTACTGCTACTGCTGATCTAGAGATCGTGTCTCTGGACCTATGGTGTAATATGAAAATAAATCACCATAGCGCAAATGCGTCAGTACGTGGGAATGTACTAAGTATACGAGTGAGGTAGGCTAAATATAAACAGGGTTTACATGCATGAACAATGCTGACTGACTGACTGATATGAACGTAAGAGTACAAACCTGCATACATAGTAACTGAAATCGTGGGTGCATGATAGCTAGACTTATATGCTAATACATGGTTTACTGATGACTAATATGACTGAAACTGTAGTTCTGATAACATGGGTGACTGTGTCTGATAGTCCTAAATCTGATGGAACTATTTGAGTTTTGTACTGTAACTGAGTCTGACTATATCTGACAGTCCTGATATACTGAAATCTGAAGAACTATCTGAGTTCTTTTTTACTAAGACATATACTGAAACTATGGGAGGTAGTTGTTTAACCGACATTCCCTTATATATGCCATTATGGCTAAGCTAGGGTCCAATCTCTGCCCTGACTAGAAGGGTGTCAATATCGCACCACTGGTAAAGACCGCACTACTGGTAAAGACAACTGTGGGTAACCCTCATCTGACAGTGTTCCCAAAAGAGAATGGTAGTGCCCTTATCTGACAGTTCTAAGCCACCTCATTAACCCTCATCTGACGGTATTGATGTCTCAACCTATGCTGGCTATATAGTTCTAGAACACAAGGATGACTAATAAGAATCACACCCTCATCTGGCAGTGTGTGTTCCCATCCTTGGGTTCACTTGGTGCTAACTTCTAATCTATCTGAAGAGACTGAACATGAATAAATGACTGTACGTAGACTGATCTTACCGAATTCCATTAACTGACGGAATACTACTGATATCTGATAACTGACTGAGATCATGAGGTTTCCTGAGTTACATGACTGACTGAATTCTACTGAATCATGGCATGATTTCGGATATCATGAAACATGACATGGCTCTAGGCACACAACTATATTTTTTGGGTATTAATACCCTCAGGACTCGATAGAAGGAAACTGACACACACGACATGACTTATTTATAAGATTGGAGTCCACAAATCATAATATCATAAGTAAGGGATTTCATACTAATCATGGTTCTCAACACCTTATACATGGAAAGGGGACTTTATACGATATGTATATACTTGCATAGCTTCAATATCATGCTCATTTCATACCACAACAATGACACATAACAACAACGTGGAATTCATGTGAAATTATAAAGCATAGAGCATGGAATTCATATCAAATTATAATGGTTAACATTGTCTTGTCATTCAAATACTATTGAGTCATGGAAACTTGGTTTATCACATACTAAGTATTTTATCAAACACCTTGCATGCACTCTTTAAGGCGTAAGTGTATTCATAAATTTACACCAACTTAATCCACCCAAATTCATGGGTTCCAACTACATGATCACAATCTTCATGAAAGTTCATCAGATCCTCACTCTATAGCACAAACCACAAACAACAACATGAATACAACCATATCACCACAAAAAATTCATGATTTAGTTATCAAAGATTGATTCTTGAACTCCACGGACAAAAGAAATCCGTGGATGAATACTACGCATACCTTAATGGTGATGAAATTGTTGAAAGATTGGACTTTCAAGATTGATTATGAAACCCTAGTAGTTTTTCTCCTTCTTGTTCTCTTGGATAATGAACTTAAGATGTTAATAGGGTTTTAATGTGATTAGAAGCTATAAATTTTGTGAGGTTAAGTTTTGGGACGTGTAAGGAGTGTTAAAAGACTTAATTATCCTCAAAATAACTCAAAAACTAAGTGTTTTCGTGGCTAAAATCATAAGTGTACGTCGGACATGTTATCGCACACTTGAGGGTCTGCGCCATACAACCTATAGCACACTTGTTCCAGTAACCATGTGCGATTGTTATGCGTCACACTCCTACTTTGCAAGGCCATAACTTCTTACTTGGGTGTTGGATTTTGATAAAATTGGTATTGTTGGAAAGCTAGTTCGATTATCTATAGTTTGGTAGGTCTAAATCTGCCAAAATATCATATATCAATCAAGTTATCTTCGTTCAAAGGTTACTCTTGTGGATTCACACACTAAAACTTGATGGGTTCAAAAGCTATTAGCTTGCCTTACTCTAAGTGACTCATTTGAGTATGCTTAACACATCATAAGCTATCTTATCGCTAGGATACTCATTGTAAGTCGTGTACTCAAATATGAATCACAGGATAGGAGATTTCATACGTAGGAAAATTGATTCACTTCCTAGCTTAGAAACATACAGGGTATTACAATATCTCCCCTTTGGGAACATTCGTCCTCGAATGAGAATTAACTGAGAGGGGATGAAAGATAAATGGAACATGAACTGGACATGAATGGCTGAAACATGATCTCATGACTGAAATGACTGATAAACTAACTACAACATACTAGACATGCATATTTGATGCACGTGTAACTAATTCATGAATGCATTTCTGAGGTTCTCGCAATGAGAATGCATATTTGATACATGATTGAATGCTAGACTGATACATGAATGCATGACTGAGTATGCAATGGTAATAGGTACCAAGTTTATAATGGGAACATGAGCATGAAACTGAATACTAAACGTGAACTTCATAAGCTTAAGGAGAACTGTTACCTTGAGCTTGATCTGAATTGGCGAGGAAAAGGTGAGGATACTTGGTACGCATATCTGCTTCTGCTTCCCAAGTAGCTCCCTCATGATACTAATTTCGCCAAAGAACTTTAACTAGAGGGACTTCTTTGTTCCTCAATCTACGAGTCTGATAGTTTAAGATTTCGACTGGAATCTCTTCATAAGAGAGGCTGTTCTGAATGTCAATGCTCTGAATAGCGACTACAACTATTGGATCACCTATGCACTTCTTGAGCAAATAGACATGGACGACTGAATGGACTGAGGCTAGATCTGAAGGCTATTCAAGCTCATAAGCTACTTTGCTGAAGCGACTGAGAATCCTGAAGGGACCGACATATCGGGGATTGAGTTTCCCTTTCTTGCCGAACCTCTTCACTCCCTTCGTGGGAGAGATCTTAAGGTAGTCATAGTCATTAACTTCAAACTCGAGATCCTTTCTACGAATATCTGCATAAGACTTCTGTCGACTCTGAGCAGCCAGGAGTCTCTCTTTGATCAACTGAACTTTCTCTAAGGCATCGAATACTAAGTCAGGACCTACAACTGAGGCCTCACTAACTTCGAACCAAACAATTGGAGATCTATATTTCCTACCATAGAGAGCTTCGAATGGAGCCATCTGAATACTGGAATGATAGCTATTGTTGTATGAAAACTCAATCAAAGGCAAGTGGTCATCCCAACTTTCCTTGAAATCAACTGCACACGACCTTAGCATATCTTCAAGAGTCTGAATGGTCCTTTCTTCTTGTCCATTTGTCTAAGGATGAAATACTGTACTGAGATGAACTTGGATACCAAGACCCTTTTAGAACACTTTCTAGAAGTGAGAGGTAAACTGGGTACCTCTATCTGAAATAATAGATAGTGGAATACCGTGTAATCTAATCAACTCTCTAACATAGAGCTTGGCATAATCCTCAGCTGAATAAGAAGTACGACCTGGAAGGAAATGAGCTGACTTGGTCATTCTATCTATAATGACCCAAACTGAATCATACTGATGATGAGTTCTAGGCAAACCCGTCACAAAGTCCATGTTCACTTCTTCCTACTTCCAAGTAGGAATAGTGAACTCTTGCATGGAACCACTAGGCTTCTGATGCTCTATCTTAACTTGCTGACATGTAAAGCACTTAGCCACAAACTCTGCAACATCTCTCTTCATCCTACTCCACTAATAGATCTCCCACAGGTTGCAGTACATCTTAGTGGCCGCTAGATGAATAGAGTATCACGCACCATGCGCTTCTACAAGAATTCACTGCCTCAAGTCATCTACACTTGGAACACACAAACAACCCTGACAACGAAGAACACCATCTCTCCCTTGGGAGAAAACCTCTACTTTCTGACTCTGAACTGACTCTTTTAGCTTGACAAGGCTAGGATCCCTGTCTTGCATCCCTTTCACCTCAGAAACTAGAGATGACTCTGAACTACTCTGACCACATATACCACCCTCTGAAGAGTCGACTAAGTGAACGCCTATTCTGGAAAGTTATGGATTTCCTGAGCTATCTTCTTCTTGCTATCATCAACATGAGAAACACTACCCATGGAGAGTCTACTAAGAGCTTCGGCCACAACATTGTCCTTGCCCGGATGATAAAGAACACTCATGTCATAATCCTTCAAAAGCTCTAACCACCTTCTCTGACAAAGATTTAGATATTTCTAAGAAAAGACATACTGGAGACTCTTATGATCTATGAAGACATCTACGTGAACTCCGTAAATATAATGCCTCCAAATTTTTAAGGCAAATACTATGGCTGCTAACTCAAGATCATAAGTAGGATAATTCTTCTAATTGGGCTTTAACTGTCTGGAGGTGTAGGATATGACCTTACCATGATGCATAAGGACACAACTTAATCCCACTCTGGTTGTATCACAATATATTACGAACCCATCTGAACTATATGGAAGAGCTAGAACTAGGGCTGAAGTGAGTCGAGTAACTCTTGAAAACTCTTCTCGCAAGGATCTGACCACTAAAACTTGACCTTTTTCTGAGTCAATCTGGACATAGGAGATGTAATAAAAGAAAATTCCTCAACAAACCATCTGTAATAGCCAGCCAAACCCAAAAAACTCCTGATATCTGATGAAGATATGGGGCAAGGCTAATTTTTTACCACTTTATTTCTCTGAGGATCTACTCTAATGCCATAGCCAAAAATAATATGGCCAAGGAATGCTACTGATCTTAGCCAAAATTCACACTTGCTGAACTTAGCGAATAACTGATTATCCCTGAGAGTCTGAAGAATAATTCTAAGATGGTCTGAATGATCACGCTCAGTGTGGGAATAGACCAGAATATCATCTATAAAGACTATGACAAATATGTCCAAGTACTGCTTGAACGCACAGTTCATCAAGTCCATGAAAGCTGCAGGGGCATTGGTAAGACGAAAGGACATAACTAGAAATTCAAAGTGACCATACCGAATATGAAAAGCTGTCTTTGGAATGTCGCATTCTCTGACTCTAAGCTAATGATAGCCTGATCTGAGGTCTATCTTGGAGAAATAACTAGCACCCTAAAGTTGGTCAAACAAGTCAACTATCCTGGGAAGAGGATACTTGTTCTTGATCGTAACTTTATTGAGCTGACGGTAATCAATACACATCCTGAGAGAACCGTCTTTCTTGCGCACAAATAAGACTGGTGTGCCTCACGGGGAAATAATAGGTCTGATGAATCCCTTATCTAAAAGATCCTTCAACTGATCTTTGAGTTCCTTAAGTTTTGCTGGTGCCATTCTATATAGTGGAATAAAAATAGGTTGAGTATCTGGAAGAAGATCAATGTCGAAGTCTATTTCTCTTTCAAAAGGAATGCTTGGAAGATCTTCAGGAAAGACATCTGAATATTTATTAACAACTGGGAATGATTCAAGACTGGGATATTTAGAACTGGAATCTTTAATATGCACGAGATGACACACACACCCCTTAGAAATCATTCTCCTTACCCGAAGGTAGAAAACAAGCTGACCCCTGAATGCTGAAGTACTACCCTTCCACTCAAGGACGGGTTCATTCAGGAACTAAAACTAAACTATCCTATTTCTGTAGTTGACTGTGGCATAGCAGGAATGAAGCCAATCCATGACGAGAATAATATCAAAATTAGTCATCTCTAATTCAACTAAATCTGCTGATGTGGATTTCTGAAATATCATAATTGGGCAGTTCCTGTATACGCACCAAGCTATGATGGTTTTACCCACTGAGGTAGTGACTGAAAAGCGCTCTGCTAAATTTTTGGGACTGATTCCAAAATTTCCTGCTATGAAGGGAGTAACAAAAGACAAAAATGCACCTAGATCTAGCAAAGCATAAAAATAAACATGAAAAATCTATAACGTATTCGTAATGACATTAGGATAATTTTTCTAATCCTGTTGAGTCTGAAAAGCATAAATTCTATTTGGGCGTTGCCCACTAATAGCACTGGAAGTGGCACCCTGATGGTTCGGGCGATTGGACTGATATGTGGAATAATTATGATGATCCTGATAACCCGACTAGGGACAATCTCTAACTCTGTGGCCTGGCTTGCCACAACCAAAGCAAACATCACGACCAGATTTGCAAACACCCTTGTGGTTCTTTTCACAAGTCTGACATAGGGGATTAGTTTGGGCATTGCTAACGCTGCCTTGAGATTTAGAGCCTGGTGCTCTATCTCTAAACTTAGGAGTTGGAGCACTGGCTGATGACTGAACTGGGGCTGATGACTTGGGACAAAACTGTGAATGGTTTTCTCCCTTTAATTTAGGCTGACCGAAATTGAAACTGTCTGATCTTGCCCTCTTATTCTGCCTCTCCCTAGTCCTAATCTTTTTCTCCTCTATCTGCTGGGCATGAGTCATGATTCTGGCTAAGGTCATATCACTATTAAGCATCACAGATCTACATTTATTTACCACACTATCGTTCACCCTTGATGCGAACTTGCTTATCTTAGCCTGGTGTCTGCAACCACATGAGGGTCATATCTGGCTAACTGAGTAAATCTGAGAGAATACTCTCTAACCGTCATATTTCCCTGCCCAAGGTTGATGAACTCAAGAACTTTGGCTTCCCTTAGCTCTTGGGGAAAGAATCTATCTAAGAAAGCTGTGACAAATTCCTCCCACTCAATAGGACATCCATCATCTACCCTCTCAGACTTCCACTGTTTGTACCAAGTGTGAGCCACATCTTGTAACTGATATGCGGCTAACTCAGCACTCTCAACAAAATTAACTCCCATGATATCAATGACCTTCTAGACTTGGTCAATGAATTCTTATGGGCCTTCATCAGACTTAGACCCAAAAAAAGATGGAGGGTTCATTTGGGTGAAGTCCCGAATTCTAGCTGCGGCTGAGTTGACCACTGGATTGGCTGGAATAACAGGTGGCCATTCATTTTGGGCAGCCATAGACTGAGCAAGTGTGGTGAATGTGGCTCTAAATTCCACATGAAAAACATATTCGCCCAAAGGATCTTCGGGCTGAGGAGCTGGCTGGTTTCTTTTCTTTAGAGGCATGTTCTGAAATAAGAGAATAACGGATTATACTAAGAGTTTAACTTGAGATTATTCTCAGTAGCACGACATGAATACAGAAATAAGGAAAACTGTTCCTAAAATATCTCATAGCCTTCTATACATAAATGTCGCGTGCAATACACCCATGTACAAGACTCTACTAGATGTGACTTTTAGACTTCCTAGGACTCTATTGAACCTTACGCTCTAATACCAAGTTTGTAATGCCCCAATTATCTGAATAGGAATGCTACACAGTGCTCATGACCTTGAAGGGCCACAAGCTAAACCATGACTGAAATCAGTACCTGTATATTGCATATTATACATGTAAAATGTGGAAAACATGAACAATAGGCTGTAAGGTTCAACTAAAATAAATATATCATCCATATGGGTGAAAAATACCTAAAATAACTAAAGTCTGAATCAAAGCAGAACATAAGTCTGCAATAAATCTGAAAGTCTCTAAGTACTGTCTGAATAAGGAATTGAAGGAACATGTCTCCAACTAACTCCGTAAAACTAAAAACTAACTGAAATAAATAATGAATCAAATCATATTGGTCCTCGAATGAAGAGGACTCATTGTAACCCTACGACTGGAAATGCTACTACTACTGCTGATCTGGAGCTCGTGTCTCTGGACCTATGGTGTAACATAAAAAGAAAGCACCATAGTGCAAATGCGTCACTACATGGGAATGTACTGAGTATATGACGAGGTAGGCTAAATATAAACAGGGTTTACACGCATGAACAATTCTCACTGACTGACTGATATAAATGTAAGAAGATAAACATGCATACATAGTAACTGAAATTGTGGGTGCATAATAGCTAGACCTATATACTAATACATTGTTTACTAATGACTAACATGACTGGTACTGTAGTTCTGATAACATGGGAGACTATGTCTGATAGTCCTGAATCTGATAGAACTATCTGAGTTCTGTACTGTAACTGAGTCTGACTGTATCTGACAGTCTTGATGTACTAAAATCTGAAGAACTATCTGAGTTCTTTTATTGAGAATGATACTAAAACTGTGGGAGGTAGTTGTTTAACCAACATGCCCCTATATGTTCCATTATGGCTAAGCTAGGGTCCAATCTCTGCCCTGACTGGAAGGGTGTTAATACCGCGCCACTGGTAAAGACAACTGTGAGTAACCCTCATCTAAAAGTATTCCCAAAAAACAATGGTAGGGCCCTCACCTGATAGTGGTAAGCCACCTCATCAACCCTCATCTAATAGTATTGATGTCTCAACCTATGTTGGCTACATAGTTCTGGAATGCAAGGATGACTACTAAGAATAACACCCTCATCTGGCAGTATGTGTTCCCATCCTTTGGTTCACTCGAAGCTAACTTCTACTCCCATCTGAAGAGACTGAACATGAATAACTAACTACACATGGACTGAGCTTACCGAATTCCATTAACTAATGGAATACTACTGATATCTGATAACTGACTGAGATCATGAGGTTTCTTAAGTTACATGACTGACTGAATTCTACTGAATCATGGCGTGATTTTGGATATCGTGAAACATGACATGGCTCTAGGCACACAGCTATATTTTTTGGGTATGAATACCCCCAGGACTCTATAGAAGGAAACTGACACACACGACATGACTTGTTCACAAGACTGGAGTCTACAATTCATAATATCATAAGTAAGGGATTTCATACTAATCATGGTTCTCAATACCTTATACATGGAAAGGGGAATTCATATGATATGTATATACTTTCATAGCTTCAATATCATGCTCATTCCATACCACAACCATGACACATAACAACAATGTGGAATTCATGTGAAATCATAAAGCATAGAGTATGGAATTCATATCAAATTATAATGGTTAACATTGGCCTGTCATTCAAATACTATTGAGTCATGGAAACTTGATTTCTCACATACTAAGCATTTTATCAAACACCTTGCATGCACTCTTTAAGGCATAGGTGTATTCATAAATTTACACCAACTTAATCCACCCAAATTCATAGGTTCCAACTACATGATCACAATCTTCATAAAAGTTCATCAAATTCCCACTCTATAGCACAAACCACAAATAACAACATGAATAAAAGAATATCACCACAAAGAATTCATGATTTAGTTATCAAAGATTGATTCTGGAAGTTCACGGATGAAAGAAATCCATGGATGAACACTACGCATACCTTAATAGCGATGAAATTATTGAAAGATTGGACCTTCAAGCTTGATTATGAAACCCTAGTAGTTTTTGTCTTTCTTGTACTCTTGGATAATGAACTTAAGATGTTAATAGGGTTGTAATGTAATTAGAAGCTATAAATTTTGTGAGGTTAAGTTTTGGGATGTGTAAGGAGTGTTAAAATACTTAATTATCCTCAAAATAACTTAAAAACTAAGTGTTTTAATGGATGAAATCATAAGTGTGCATCGCACATGTTATCACACACTTGAGGGTGTGTGCCGCACAACCTATCGCACACTTGTTCTAATAGCCATGTGTGATTGTTATGTGTCGCACTCCTACTTGCAAGGCCATAACTTCTTGTTCACGTGTTGGATTTTGATAAAATCGGTATCGTTGGAAAGCTAGTTCGATTCTCTAGAATTTGGTGGGTCTAAATCTGCCAAAATATCACATATCAATCAAGTTATACTTGTTCAAAAGTTACTCTTTTAGATTCATACACTAAAACTTGATGTATTCAAAAGCTATTAGCTTGCCTTACTCTAAGTGACCCATATGAGTATGCTTAACACATCATAAGCTATCTTATCCCTAGAATACTTATTGTAAGTCATGTACTCAAATATGAATCATAGGATAGGAGGTTTCATACGTAGAAAAACTGATTACTTCCTAGCTAGGAAACATACGGGGTATTACATGTATATATCCCCTCATGATAGGTCTAAGGGGAAGGAGTCGAGACCTATTGATCCAAAAAAAATCAAGAATGAAGATGTCCTAGCTCGCATTTTAATGATAGTTGAGGGGATTGACAAAATAGTAGGGAAAATAAAAAAGTGACTTCTCTCAACTAAACCAAACCATGACATCTCATTCGGTATCAATCAAGCAACTAGAAATATAATTGGGCCAAATATCGGTGAAACTTAATGCTAGACCAAAAGGGGGACTACCTAGTGACATGGTGGCCAATCTAAAATAAAGATGCCCACATCTTTGCTATTGTCACTAGGAGTGGCCGAACTCTTGGTGAAAAGGTTGTTGATTTGGTGAAAATCACAATAAAAAGGCAAATGATAAGCAAATAAATGAAAATGAAAGTGGCTAGAAAAGCTAATTGATGATGCTTCTAAGCCCATTAAAATTATTGTGGAGGAGCCGAAGGTAGTTGAAAAAAAGAGTGAGAAGGAGGAGACTCCTAAAATGGTCAATAATGATGCTCCAAAAGTGAATGAACCTTCATTTATTCCATTGTCACAAATTAAAAATCCTCCTCCATTCCACAAAGGCTCAAAAAGAAAGAAGACAATACCAAGTTTAAGAAGTTTCTTAAGAATTTAGCAACTTATCAATAAATATTAATTTGATAGAAAATTTGCAAGAAATAACGAAATACGCTAAATTCATAAAGGACTTGGTCTCATAAGCAAGTTATGAATTTTGAAACTATCTAGGTGACTCACAATTGTAGCGCTATAATTTCTAGCACAATGGTGGTGAAAAATGAAGACCTATGTGTATTCCCTATTCCTTGCACTATCGAGATGTATAAATTATCAATGGCATTGTGTAATCTTGGGGCAATATTAACTTGGCCATTTGTCATATTTTAGAAGTTGGGCTTGGGTGCTCTTAAGCCTACCACTATGAGATTTTAATGGCCAATCGTTCAATTAAAGAGCTCGTCAGTGTGTAATATGATGTGTTGGTAAAAGTTGACCGATTATCTTTCCGGCTGACTTTGTTATCCTTGATTGTGTGCTTGATCATGAAGTCCCAATCATTCTTGGTGGGCCATTCTTGGCCATCGAAAAGGCGTTAGTTAATATGGAGTATGGTGAGATAAAATTTTGGGTAAACAATGAAGAAGTTTCCTTTAATGTATGCGAGTCCATGAATCAACCTATGGACTTGCAAGTGATCTTGGTGATTATTGTAATAGATGATGAAGTGGTTAATACCATTGATGTAGATCTTATGAATAACCATTTAGTGGGTGTATTATGGAACTTTGGGAGTGAGAAGATTGAAGAATATGATGTGGTGGTCACTTCATTATCGGGTCTTAGATTTTATACCAAGAACTTGACCAAATTGGATCTTGACTTGAAAAATTATGAGTCCCCCCTACCAAACCATTCATTATTAAAACTCCTCAACTTGAATTAAAATTGTTGCCTTGTCACCTCCAAAATGTTTTCTTGGGTGAGAACAATACTTTGCTAATCATTGTTGTGGGTGATCTTGAACCTTGTCAAGTGGATACCTTAAAAGCTATAGTGATAAAGTTCATCCGTGCTATCGGATGGACTATAGAAAATATTATAGGCATAGCTCTAGAGATTTGTTACCACAAAATTAAGTTGTAAATCAATCATGTTCCAAGTGTTGAGCATCAAAAGAGACTTAACCTACTAATGCAAGAAGTTATAAATAAGGAAATTATAAAGTTGCTTGATGCAGATCTCATCTACCCGATTTATGACAGCACATCGGTGAGTCTAGTTCAATGTGCTCCAAAAAAAGTGGCATGACGGTAGTTCTGAATGAGAATAATAAACTTGTCACCATCTGTCCGATCATAGGTTGGAGGATGTGTATAGACTATCACAAATTAAACTCGTGGACTGGGAAAGATCATTTTCCCATGCCCTTTATGGATTAAATATTGGATAGGCTATCCGGTAGGGGTCAGTATTGCTTTCTTGATGGTTACTCGAGGCATAATCAAGTTTTCATAGCCCTGGAAGACCAAGAAAGACCACATTCACTTGTTTATATGGCACTTTTTCTTTCAAGCACATGCCATTTGTGTTATACAGTGCACCATCCATGTTTCAATAATGCATGTTATCTATTTTTGTGGATATGGTAGAGAATACCATGAAGGTCTTCATGGATGACTTCTCCGTGGTTGGGGATTTATTTGAGTCTTGCCTTGATAGCTTAAGTAAATTTCTTGAAAGGTATCTAGAAACCAATCTCATCTTGAATTGGGAGAAATGCCACTTTATGGTTAAGGAGGACATTATACTTGGTCACAAAATTTTGGTAAAAGGTATCCAAGTTGATCAAGCAAAGTTTAAGGTGATTGCTAAATTGCCTCCACCCATCTCTATAAAGGGTTTTAGAAGATTTATTTTCCACGCCGGGTCCTACAGGCGCTTTATTAAGGACTTCTCAAAGATTGCTTATCCATTATGTACAATCCTTGAAAATAAGGTAAATTTTGATTTTAATGGTGATTGTCTAAAGGAATTCAGTTGTCTTAAAGAACTCCTTGTGTTGGCTCCAATCATAGTAGCTCTGGATTGGTCAATGCCCTTTTAACTAATATATAATGCAAGTGGTATTGCTCTAGGTATGGTATTGGTCCAAATAAAAGAGAAGTTTTTCCACCCAATCTACTCTGCAAGAAAATCATTGAATAATGCTCAATGTAACTATACAGTAACGAAACAAGAGTGGTTAGCAGTGGTGTATTATTTCAAAAAAATTTAAGCCTACTTTTGGAAACAAAAGTGGTTATACACACGGACCACGCTGCTCTTAGGTATCTCATGGCAAAGAAAGAGGCAAAACCTCACTTGATTAGGTAGATATTGCTCTTGCAAGAGTTTGATTTTGAAGGGAAGGATAGAAAGGGGTATGAAAATCAAGTAGTCAACCACCTTTTCTGCCTTGAATCCAATCATGAGAAGTTTAGTGAGGTTGAGATTGGTGACATCTTTCCTGATGAGCTAGACATGTCATTATCGGGAAGTATTACACCTTGGTATGCAAAATATGCTAACTATATTGTGAGTGGTGTGCTTCCTGATGATCTTAATCAATATCAAACGAAGGGGTTTCTATTTGATATGACAAGGTATTTTTAGGATCAACCATTTTTGTTTAGGGAATGTGCGAATGGTGTGATCCACTGATCTGTCACGGAGACAGAAATAAAAGATATTCTTAAAGCGTGTCACACTTCTCTATTCAGAGGTCATCATGTTGGGATCTGAATAGCCGCAAAAGTTCTTCAAAGTGGATATGATAGGCCCCCCCTTCTTAGGGATGCTATTGAGATGGTCAAGTCTTGTCATCAATGCCAATTGTAAGGTGGTGTTTTAAGGAGGCGTGAGATGCCTCTAAAGCCTAATCTTGAAGTTAGCTATTCGATGTATGAGGGATCGACTTCATGGGTCCCTTCATGAGCTTTTATTGGAATAAATACATTTTGGAGGTTGTTGACTACGTATTAAAGTGGGTGGAGGCCACAACTCTCCCAAACAACAAAAGGAAAAGTGTCACTTACTTCTTAAAGAAGTACATCTTTACGATGTTTGAAACTCCACGGTCCATTATTAGTGATGGTGGGTCTCATTTTTGCAATCAAGTTTTTGCTGCTCTTCTTGACAAGTATGGGTAAAACATAAAAATGCTATCCCATATTAGCCCCCAAACAAGTGGCCAAGTTGACGTATTAAATTGTGAAATTAAATCTATACTTGAGAAAACCATAAATGTTAGCCATACAAATTGGGCAGCTAACTCATTGATGAACTATGGGTTTATAGGAGGACCTATAAAACTCCAATCGGTATGTCCAATTACCAATTGGTGTTTGGAAATGTGTGTCACCTACCTATTGAATTAGAGAATAAATCTTTGTATGCTTTGAAGAAATTGATTATTGATTGGGAGGATGTATCTAAATCAAGGGTGACTCAACTCCATGCATTGGAAGATTTTTGACTCAAAGTATATAAAAGCTCTGTTTTATATAAGGAAAAGATGAAGAGGTGGCATGATTGCAAAATCTTAAAGTGGGGAGTTTTATGTGGATGATGATGTGCTCCTTTAAAATTCAAGGTTGAAGCTCTTTGAAGGTAAACTTAGATCAAAGTGGTCGGGTCTGTTTGTGGTCTCAAATGTGTATCCTAGCACTACTATTGAGTTAGAGGACCCCGAGGAGAAGAAATTTGTTGTTAATGGGCAAAGATTAAAGCACTACCATATTGGTGGACCCTAAGCAACAAAAGATTGAGTCGTTTCGGTTCAAGGATCCACAATAATAATGAAAGGTCATCGTGTTGCAGTGCTAAATCAACCACTAGATGGGAGGCAACCCACCGTTCTCATGAATTTGCATATGGCACTTGATTTTTTGATTGTTAGAATAGATTATGATATTTGTTTTTAATTAGTTCATATAATCTTGGCACTTTGTAGGTGTTTTGATCAGGTTGGAAGACAAAAATGAGGGAGTATCAAGTTCGGAAGAGTGGCGGTTAAAAATAATAGAGGAGTTGAATAGGGGAGCAGAGGTGCCTCAGTTATCGCAATCGCGACACATAGATCGCGATCGCCAAAGGCGTGTTGCGATAGTAGCACTACATGCGAGAGGAATATTGCGATCTCAATGGCTTTATCGTGATTGAGATCCTGCTAGACGATATAGTTTCATGGAGCCCCTTTAACTTTTTTATGCTTTCATGATATGTAGTGAGGACAGTGCACATTTTAAGTTGGGGTGGCCCTTATATCCGTATTTAATAACTCATATTTGGTTTGTAATATTTGGATTCATATTTCATATTTGGTTTATAATATTTGGATGTTATCTTGATATTTTGTTGTGTATATTGGGTAACCCTGTTGAACTTATACTTTATAGAGATTTTGTGGATTAGTTGTTTTGTGGATTTTCCTTTCTTATAAGTGATGTTAGATGAGCCTTTTCCTATGATAGATTGAGTGACAATATTCTTAAGGGAAAATTGTCGTGTTGAGGTGTTAGAGTTATATATGAAGGGGATGTCTGAGTACCCATGGCATATATGAATTGGGATTGACATGGTATCTATGGTGAAGTTTGAGTAACCATAGTATTTCCCTCGTTAGAGCCCTAATTTGAGATAGTGGCTTGCTTGGTGCTAATGATAGCTAATCTTGCATGGTGAAGTGCAAAATGAGCACCCCCCTCAGTCTAAATTTTTTTGTGAAAACCAAGGGATGGAAGTGAATGATTTTGTAACAAAGCTATACCTCTTTTTGTGACTCCTAATTCTTTAGTTAGTAATAATGTGGTAAATGACTCCTTTTTCTTAAGTATGAAATCCAATCGATCCTTCCAGAATAGTTTGCATCCATGTGTGGTCAGCATTAGTCGAATGATTTTTGTGCTTACTTGTGTCATCTAGAACTTTCTCTGTTGGTCTTTCAAAGCTAATCTTGATTTTGCGCGGCTGGAAAAATAATCTTAGGCCAACTTTGTGATTTTTTAAAGCCATGTTAGCCTAAAAAGCCTACCCCGGTGTAAGACCCCGCAAAATTCTAAGCTTAACTTAGTCCGTTAAAGCTTGAAAAGAGGTCCTAGACTTAGAAATTTTAGCTAAGTGTTTATACTTAGAAGTATTTTAGCCTTCATAAGTTGGCGATGCTATTTCACAACCCTTATGACCTTAAAATATTAATTTTTAGGTTAATTCATGATCAGGAATGTCAGTAGGTCACTTTAGATGAGTTTTGGATTTTTCAGACCTTGTTTGAACCATGTTCAGGTGACCAAAATAGTGGGTCAACGCGATCTCAATGCGTCGTGTTGCCCATCTTATTGACAGATAATTTCCCCCCAGCTTTCAATGCAATTTCAGTGAACCAATGCGAACTCAACACAAACCATTGGTCATCGCTTTGATGCCATCGACGTTGTGCATCGGTTTGCGTGTCACTGGGTGCATTTTTTGCTCTTTTAATTCCGCATAGGAGTATTTAGTTTAATTTCTCCACTCTTATTCAGCCCTAAAACATTTAATTAAGCTTTCTAAAGGCAAATTTCACTCATTATTCACAAATTCTCTCATGAACAAACCCTAATCCATCAAAGTCAAGAGCAAGATCCAAGAAATTCATCATCAATCTTTATGAATTCAAGCACCAAGTATGTTAGGTGTTCATCCAAGGGTTTCCTTCCACCCTTGGAGTTCAAGAACCTGTTTTAAAACTTCAAGTTTATTGAATTCACGAATTCCATAATAGGCTTCAATGTATTCATGATTATGATGTTGGGCTTGAATGTACTCATGATTATGATGTTAATTGAGTTTCTAATTTATGATTTATTACAAGATTCATGTAAATTTATTGGACGTGTGTGTAGTATTATGTGAATTCATGTTAAAGCCCTTGAATTTGTAAGTTGGGATTGGAAATCATGATGCCTATATGTTGAATAGTATTATGTGCATAGATTATGTTCCCCAAGTGTTTGATAAATTGCTTATGTGGATTAAATGGGGAAATCATGACATGTTAGCATATGTACAATCTTATGTCTTACAAGTGTTTGATAAAATGTCTCTATGAATGAGTTATGAATATTGTAATACTTTCCAAGATCATGCTATACTTTACTCTTAATGTTATCGAGTCCTAGGGGTATCTAATACCCAACAATCTAACTATTTAACTAAAATTACAGTAGTTTTAGAATAGTTTCAGTAATGTCACATACAGTAGCATTCAGTCAGTACAAAACTTAGTATATCCAGTCAGCAAATAGAACTTAGAACACTCAATCATTTATAGTACTCAGTGAACTCAGTCCAGTTCAGTCAGTTAACATAATCAGAAACAATTCAGTGTAGCCTAGAACAGTTTAGAAATCAATTCAGTGTCTATTCAGTTGGGAGTAGGATTCAGCACCGAGTAAACCCAAGGATGGGGACTCACCTGCTAGTAGAGCATGTGATCCCTAGAAGCAGTGCTTGTGTTCCAGAACTACGTAACCAGTATAGGTTGATATATCAACCTGCCAGTTAATGGTTGATGAGGTGCTCTACCTACCAGTTGAGGGTACCACCATTCTTGTTCAGAGCATGTTCCAGATGAGGGTGACTCAGAACTTGTAGTTACTCGTGGCACGGTACTGACACCCTTCCAACTGGGGTTACAGGTTGGACCCCAATCAGTTCAAAGAGGGTCATGCCAGTTAGATAATTACCTCCCACAATTTTAGTTTCAGTCTTAGTATAAAACTCAGTTCAGTTCTACAGAATAAGGACTGTCAAACACAGTCACTCAGCTCAGTATAGAACTCATCACAGTTCTACAGCATTAGGACTGTTAGAAATAGTCACTCAGTTAGCAGTATTGCATAATAGTAAACTTAGTTATTTGTCTATCAGTTATCAGAACTCAGTATCTAGTATTACTATGATCTCAGACATAGTATATGTAGATATGTGCACAGTATTGCATAATCAGTGTTTCATCAGTTTCAATTTTACATGTACTCTCATTCTGTTATAGTTATGTTACCCGGTCAGTTATTTGTTCATGCATATGAACCCGTACATATCAGCCTACCTCATTTCGTATACCAGTACATTCCACATATTGACGCATACTCTTTCTTTGCACTATGATGTCTTATATCATAGGTTCAGATACTCAGGTTCCTGACCGTGCATACAAAGATTTAGTTATCTGTAGCAGTATCAGTAGTGAGTCCTTATCTATCGAGGGCATACTTTTATTTCAGTTATCAATTTATCAGTAGTTCAGTAGTCGGAGTTAGTTGGGGGCTTGTCCCTTCAACTCCACATTCAGACAGTTCAGTTAGAGGCTTTTCAGACTAGACTAATTCTAACAGTATTCAGATTTCAGATGTTTATCAGATGTTATTATTTACCAGTATTTCAGATTTTGAACCTTATGGTATTTCAGCCTATTTTTAGCATTTATTATAGTATTATTATTCAGTGGTCACAGTAGATATCAATCATGGGTTAGTTTATGGTCCTTCAGGGTCATAAGTATCATGTTGCGTTCGGGGTAAAGATTCGAGGCATTACATATATGGTATTAGAGCCTAAGGTTCAACAGAGTTCTAGAGAGTCTAAAAGCCACATCTAGTAGAGTCTTGTGTATGGGTGTGTAGTGCACCACACTTATGAACAAGAGGCTATGAGGCATTTTTGGTAAAGTTTTCTTCCTTTCAGTATTTATATCGTGCGAGTGAGAATGAGCTCAAGTTAAACTCTCAATCTAATATGTTCTTTCTTTTGTTTACAGAACATGCCTCCTAAAAAGAATAATAGAAGAAGACTAGGAAACCAGTCAGCACCTCAGCCCATTCAGACAGATCCTCTGAATGAGCATGTCTCTCGTGTAGAATTCAAAGCTGCATTCACTACTCTAGCCAATTTTGTAGTAGCTCAAAATGAACAGGCAACTACTTTTTAGGCCAACCTAGTGGCCAATACTGCTGCAGCCAGGATTTAGGACTTTATCCAAATGAATCCTCCCCTATTCTTAGGATCTAAGTTAGAAGAGGATCTACAGGAGTTCCTCGATTAGGTTCAAAAAGTCACAGATATTATGGGAATGACTTCCAGTGAGAGTCCTGAGTTAGTTTCCTATCATCTACAAGATGTAGCTGATACATGGTTTAAGTAGTAGAAGGTAGACAGGTGGACAAATGTAGAGCCCATAGAGTGGGAAGAGTTTGCTACTGCTATTCTAGATAGATTCTTTCCCTTAGAGCTGAGAGAAGCTAAGGTATTAGAGTTCATCAATATCAGAAAAGTTAACATGAGTGTGAAAGAGTATTCCCTCAAGTTTACTTAGTTAACCAGGTATGTTCCCCATGTAGTAGCAAATAGTAGGTCCAGAATGAGCAAGTTCGTATCTGGGGTGTTATATAGTGTGGTTAAGGAATACAGAACTGCAATATTATTAAGAAGATGGATATATCCAGGCTCATAGTCCATGCTCAGCAGATAGAAGAGGCTAAGAATAAGAAGAGAGAGGGAGAGAAAACAAGAGAGCTAGAATAGGTAGCTTCAATTTCACTCAACCTAAGTCAGAGGGTGGTAATTGTTCCTAGTTTTACCTAAAATCTTTAGTTCCAGCTCCATCCTCAGCTAGTGCACTAATACCAAAGTTTAGGAATAACAATCAGGATAGGACATCAGGCTCTCAAATCCAGGGTAGTATGAGCGGTGGTCGTACCCATCTATCTTGCGGGAAATGTGGTAAGAATCATAAAGGTGTATGTAGGGCTGATAGTGACGTATATTTTGGGTGTGGTAAGCCAGGCCATAGAGTCAGAGATTGTCCTCAGTCAAGTTCATAGGGTCAAGTACAATCATCCTTCAGCTCAGTTCGATTGCCCAAATCAGCAGGGTGCCATTTCTAATGCCACCAGAGGGCAGCGCACAAATAGGCTTTATGCACTTCAGTCCAGATAAGATCAGGAAAATTCCCATGATATGGTAACTGGTATGTTACAGATCTTTCATTTACATGTTTATGCCTTATTAGATCCAGAAGCTTCTTTGTCTCTGGTAACTCCTTACATAGCAGTCAACTTTAAAATCAGACTAGAAATCTTAACAGAACCTTTTAAGTGCCTACCCTAGTAGGTAAATCTATTCCAGCCAGACGAGTAAACAAAAATTGCTTGGTTACAGTATTTCAGAAAATCCCTTTATTTGATTTCAGTAATAGAGTCATTTCGTTCCAGTTTCTCAATGGTCCAATTATTTAATGAAGGCATAGTACCTCAGTTTCAGTAGATTTAAGCTTGAATTTTTTTAGATTGAACCAGTAGAAAGAAGTGTTGATAATTCTAACCTAGTCAGTGTTGAGATTACTATATGATGATTGTTAGGACAATAGAAAGATAAGAATCATGTATTAGAAGAAAGTACTAGCAGTGGACCTTACATTATCAGGTGTAATCCTTCAGAATAAGTTTAGTGTTTATGAGTATTGTTATATCTTAGGCTCTAGAGTAAAGTGATTTTAGTTTGATTTAAAGTTTATTAAGTGGTTCACAGACTTAGAATAATAGCTTTAAGCTAAGGGGGAGATGGTAGAATAAGTAACCACGTTAGGCTTCCAGATTTTTAATAGTAAGTCAGTATATGTATAAGAGCAGTGGAAAGGAATGATGCCCAACCTGTCCTTACCTCATTGTAAAGTTTTGTACTTTAGCTATCATGATATGATATCTACTCACGCCTTACATGTCAGCTCTATGATCATAGGTCATATTTTATGCATATGATCAAAAATCATGTACGCTTACCATTCCTAGTATAAGGAGTTCTAGTTCACTCAATGTTATGAATTATGTTCCATGAATATAGATACTCCAAACTTAGGTCATGCAACTCATGACTCATGTACTCATGGTTTACAGTATGCTCAGCTCCCATGACTCATGCTACACTCGTAATGATCCGCTAAACTCAGATTATGGTATGTATATCCTTTAGTTAGATCTCTTGATAAATCTATGATATTGATATTCTATCCCTTGGGTCTCAGTTGAGTGTCATGCTCCAGAACCTCATGTTTTAACCTTTCAGTAAACTCTCCTTATGAAATGATGTAGTGATGGGAAATTTCTTAGATGGAAGAGAGTAAGTATTTTATGTTAAGGAAAGACTGTTGCATGCTTTTTCCACACAAGGTTGTAGTTATAATGATAGGCTTTAATGTCATGATGATGTGTAAGTGGTTAAATGCATTTTAGAGATTTGAGTAGGCTTGAACATAGTGGGAGAATTCAGTCCAGCTCAGACCTCAGTAGGTAGGGTCATTAGTGCCCATGTAAACATTTTCAGTAGTCTCAAGTGAAATGCAGTGTTGAAGTAGAAATTCCAGTTGAGGGAATAGTTGAGAAATATGGCTAAGATTGCAAGTTAGTAGTTGCAGTGCATAAGGCTTAGTAACTCTGTCTTAGATGATGTTTTGTATGCCTTGCTCCATATTACAGAATTGTAGCCACATGGTGATTTCTTATTCAGATGTCTTATTCAAACCATGCCAAGATTTCTTTGCTCTCTAAAGTCAGTAGAATTTTATAGAAAGAGTGTTAAGAAATGCTCCAGTTGAGTTTAAGTTTTCATTATGAGTTTGCCCGTAAATCCAACAATTTAGTTTAGCAGTTACGCAGACAAGTTCGTATGGTTTCCTATCTTTTCACTCAGTGGTCCTATCCGGAGTCTTATGACTATGACCGTTCTAGAATGGAGCATTCTGGTAGTTACAAGCTCAGATCAATTTATTTATCATGCCTCAGTTTCAGATCCCAGATATTCAGTCATGATTCAGTTCGTAGGTTCCCTGTGTATTGTCTCAGCTTTTCCTCAGTATCTCAGTCAAGTCAACATTCTTCGGGGGACATAATGTCCCAGGGGGAGATGCACTATAACCCCCAAGCTTTCATGTCCTAAAACTTCCAGTTTCTCATCACGTAACAAGATCCAGTTGGAATTATAAGTACTCATAAGTTGACTCTCTCATTCCAATCTCAGCCATATGACCATTCCTATGTCGTGGCATATATCCAAGGAATTAGCTCAGTTCATGATATTCAGTTCATGTGTCATATTTCAGACTCAGTTATGTTCTCATGTTCCCATTCATGCATGTTCAGGAAATGATCTCAGGTTCATCAGTATTGTTAGCTTAAGGTGATAGCCTTCCTTAGATTGGATTAGTTCCTTGTTCAGTTACAGTTATAAACTTGGTATCCATTATCGTTGCATATTCAGTCATGTATTCACGAATTAGTTCAGTCATGTACTCATGCATCAGATACACATATTTAGTATGAAAACTCAGCTTATTAGTACTTTCAGTCATGTATTACATGCATTAGATATGCATGTTCAGTGTATAAACTCAGTCCATCAGTATTTCTCAACATAATCAGTCTCATTCGAGTATGAATGTTCCCAAGGGGGAGAATAAGACCCCAAAAAATTCTAAGCTCAACTCAGTACGTTAAAGCTTGAAAAGAGGTCCCAAACTTAGAAATTTCAGCTAAGTGTTTATACTTAGAAGTATTTTAGTCTTCATAAGTTGGTAATCCTATTTTCACAACTCTTATAACCTTAAAATATTGATTTTTAGGTTGATTCATGATTAGGAATGTTAGTAGGTCACTTCGGGCGAGTTTTGAATTTTTTGAACCTCGTTTGAACCATATTCAGGTGACCAAAATAGTGGGTCAATGCGATCTCGATGCATTGCGTCGCCCATCTCATCGACAAATAATTTTCCCCCAACTTTCAGTGCAATTACAATGAACCAACGCGAACTCAATACGGCGCGTTGGTCATCGCATTGATGCCCTTGACGCGGTGCACCGGTCTACACATCACTAGGCGTAATTTTTGCTCTTTTAATTCCACGTCCAGAGGGGTATTTAGGTCAATTTACCCACTCATATTCAGCCCCAAAACATATAATTAAGCCTTTCTAAAGGCAAATTCCACTCATTATTCACAAATTCTCTCAATAACAAACCCTAACCCATCAAAGTCAAGATCAAGATCCAAGAAATTCACCATCAATCTTCACGAATTTTAGTACCAAGGTATGTTAGATGGTCATCCAAGGGTTTTCTTCCACCCTTGGAGTTCAAGAACCTCTTTTAAAACATCAAATTTATTGAATTCATAAATTCTATGTTGGGCTTGAATCTATTCATGATTATGATGTTAATTGGGTTTCTAATTCATGATTTATTAAAAGATTCAAGTAAATTTATTGGATATGTGTGTAGTATTATTTAAATTCATGTTCAAGACCTTGAATTTATAAGTTGGGATTGGAATCATGATGCCAACCTGTTGAATAGTATTGTATACATAGATTATGTTCCCCAAATATTTGATAAATTGCTAATGTGGATTAAATGGGGAAATCATGACATGTTAGCATATGTACAAGCTTATGTCTTATAAGTAATTGATAAAATGTCTCTATGAATGAGTTTTAAACATTGTAATGCTTTTCAAGATCATGCTATACTTTACTCTTCATGTTATCGAGTCCTTGGGGTATCTAATACTCGATAATCTAGCTATTAACCTAGAATTGCAGTAGTTTTAGAATACTCTTAGTAATGTCACGTACAGTAACATTCAGTCAGAACAGAACTCAGTATATCTAGTCAGCAAATAGAATTCAGAATACTCAATCATTTACAGTACTTAGTGAACTCAACCCAGTTTAGTTCAGTTAACACGATTAGTAATAGTTCAGTCTAGCCTAGAACAGTTTAGAAATCAGTTCAGTATCTATTCAGTTGGGAGTAGAATTCAGCACCGAGTGAACCTAAGGATGGGGACTCACCTGCCAGTAGAGGGTGTGATCCCTAAAAGCAGTCCTTATGTTCCAGAACTACATAGCCAGCATAGGTTAAGATATTAACTTGCCAGTTAAGGGTTGATGAGGTGCTCTACCTGTCAGTTGAGGGTACCACCATTCTCGTTCAGAGCACCTGCCAGATGAGGGTGACTCAGCATTAGTCTTTACCCATGGCACGGTACTGACACCCTTCCAACTAGGGTTATAATTTGGACCCTAATCAGTTTAGAGAGGGACATTTCATCTATATGATTACCTCCCACAATTTTAGTTTCAGTCTTAGTATAAAACTCACTTCAGTTTTATAAAATTAGGACTGTCAGACACAGTTACTCAACTCAGTGTGGAACTTAGCACAGTTCTACAGAATTAGGACGGTCAGAAATAGTCACTCAGTTAGCAGTATTAAAGTAACAGTAAACTCAGTCATCCGTCTTTCAGTTATCAAAACTCAGCATCTAATGTTACTATAATCTCAGACACAGTATATGTAGATATGTGCGCAGTATTGCATAATCAGTGTTTCATCGGTTTCAGTTATACATATACTCTCATTCAGTTATAGTCATGTTACCTAGTCAGTTATTTGCTCATGCATATGAACCCATGCATATCAGCCTACCTCATCTAGCATACTAGTATATTCCACGTACTGGTGCATACTCTTTCTTTGCGCTATGATGTCTCATATTATAGGTTCAGATGCTCAGGTTCTTGACCACGCATAAATTGATTTAGTTATCAGTAGTGAGTCCTCATATATCGAGGGCATGCTTTTATTTTAGTTATCAGTTTATCAGTAGTTCAGTAGTCGGAGTTAGTTGGGGGCTTATCCCTTCAACTCCACATTCAGATAGTTCAGTTAGAGGATTTTTAGACTATACTAGTTCAAATAGTATTCAGATTTCAAATATTTATTAGATGTTATTAATTACCAGTATTTTAGATTTGAACCTTATGGCATTTCAGCCTATTTTCAGCATTTATTATAGTATTATTATTCAGTGCTCACAGCAGATATCAATCATGGGTTAGGTTGTAGTCCTTCGGGGTTGTAAGCACCGTGTAGTGTCCGGGGTACAGACTCATGGTGTTATACCATGTATGAATGGTACCCCTAGTTACCATTTTGATCCTATTAACCTTTCTTTGGCAACCATATTACAAGCCTCAAATCATTTGAAAGTTATCCCTCTCTGGAACCGTACCCTCCTTGAATTTAAAATATCCAACTCAAGGCTAAAATCCTAAGTTAGGGTATAATGGAACTTGGAAGAGGTAATCATGTACATTGTCTTGTAAATGAGTGCCTAAAATCAAAACCATGAAGGAAATGAAGGAGAAAAAGTAAGGAAACTATAAAAGAAAGAAAATCATGAAATTGCAAAAAGAAAAGAAATAAAAAGAAAATGCTTTCAAAAGATGGGTGAGCTAAAGTGAAATAGGTAGGCATGTGTGTGGTTAAAAAGGAGTGAAGTGGCAAATGATCCAAGTTTGATCTAATGAGTGTTATGTGGAGTTTAAGGGGGTGTAGTCACTTTTATCCCAAATTACTTATCCTATCCTTCCCCGAGCTTACGTTACAAGCTTGAAAATGTCCTTTGGGATCTCCAACCAAGTGTTTTTTAGTTAGTAGCAATCAAATATAAGGGCAAGCATATGGCATGATACTTGTTTGCATTTATAAATTCTTTGTGAGTGTGAGTGTGAGTGTGAGTGCTTGCACATTTATTCCTTTTTGCATATTGAAAATATAGTGTTTGGACTTTCTTTTGCGAGGAGGCATGTAGACTAATATAGATGGGTGAAGTTGACATCTTTCGAAAGTAAGGCGAATAAGCATATTTGATTAATTATTGATAGGGAGTCACTTCTTAAGAATTGGTTGTTGTTCCTTGATTAATCTTGAAATTTCTTTGTATTCTTGAAAATGTGATTAAACTTAAGGGGGTTGTATAGTTAGTGCTTCACATTCTTGTTGACTCATTGCTAGTACAAATCAAAGTCATAATCATGGTGGTTGTGTGAGTGATAGTGTTGGCTTCAAAGTTAGGTAGTCTCATTGAATGTGAAATAGTATAGCTTGAGGATAAGCAAAATCTTTAAGTGAGGGTGTTGATTAGTGACATTTTACCACTCATTTATATCTCATTTCTTGCATACTATGGTGATTAAATTGATGATATGTGACTAATTTTCCAATGAAATACACTATTTTTCAATGAAAGAAGAACAAAGTTGAGACGCAAAAGAAAAAAATGAAGCAAAGTAGGACAAAAGCTGAAGATGGGTCTCAAGAGTAGCCTTAGATGTCACTATCGCAATCAGAGGGGTTGTGATCGCTATTGGTTAGATAGAGAAAAATTTCACGATCATGATAAGATTTATTGCGACCATGATAGGTCCATACAGGCAAACGATCTACGATCACAAGCTGCAACCTCGTGATCGCGAGAGTTCATGCAGAGAAGAAGTTGTGATCACGACTAGAAGTATGATGATCATGAATATTATGAAGTTTTCACGGGAAAACTTGTAATTTCACATGGCTTGATTCAAAAAAAGAAGGCTAAACCCCTAACATTTTCCAGCATCTAGTTTTTAGTTTTAGGAGAGCTAAGAACGCTATTTTTGAGTGCTAAATAATTTGTGAGTGATTTCCAAGGGAGATTACAGATACTTGGTTGGATTTTAAGCTTGAGGAATACATTTATTTTGCCTTCGATGGATGAATTGAATGCTAAATTTGGTGTAAATCTTTTCTTTATTTCCATGAATAGATAAATTTATTTCTAGGGGTTATGCTTTATTAAGTGGCAGTTAATGCATAGGTGTGGATTATTTGTCTAGTTGATTAGTTATTTGTGATAGGTTTTGCCTTGTTCCATGTTTAATTGAGAATTGAGGGTTGCAAATCCTAATTGAACCCATATCGTCCTTGAAAGAGGGGTATGGGTTAGGAATAATTGTGAACAATAATTTGGGTTAGCTCATTTAATAGCATCTCTTAGAAATAAGAATTGTAATTGAGGCCATAGATTGGTGAATTTGCTACACTTGTGAGGTGTTTGAAAGAACCTACTTGTGAGATTTGTGTTTTATTGAAAGATTAGCACTTATACCCTATAATCTAGCCTGCCCATAATTCTTAGCTAAAAGTTGGATCAATTATCAATAAGCCATGCATGACTCCCACCTAGGATTGCATAACTCCAAGGCTCGTCTCCATTTAGTTACACTCCTTGAGATTACAATCTTATAATAGTTTTTAAACATTGTTATTGCAAAATTACTCAAAACAAACCCCAATTTACTTTTACATGTTGTTTAATTTTGCACTATGGGTTAACTTCTAGTTAACTACCAATACTCGTAGGTCTTAAAATCTATGTCTTCACTTTTCATGGATTCGACCCCAACTCTTTATTGGGTAAATATATGGACGACGATCGCTTTACACCAAATTTAGAGTATAATTTTGAGCATTATCAAGTCACTTACTCAGACTCACCAAACTTTCAATAAATGAACATCTCAAGATGAGAGGGATAGTAGTCATGGAGATCGTTGTTGGAAGAAGATGAGACCATCTTTAGACAGGATAGGAGATACTAAATCGTATGTGGAGATTCTTAATAGTGATAATAGTTCATCGAGGACTCAGCCAACCATTGCTAAGGTAATGACTTAACTCCCTAATATCTAATAGCATATAAATTGCCTTTATATATATATATATATATATATATATATATATATATATATATATATATATATATCCCTCTTATTATGTTTTTCTTTGTGTGTGTAAACAGACAATGTCTAAATTTTGGCGAATCCTTACCAAAATAAGACACAAGATATTAGTGAGTCAGCAATAGTCCTAGATTCAAGAGAGTTACTTTCGTCATCCAAAGAGGTCACTTCTAATCCTCATGGTAAAGTTTAAACAAACATAGAATCAAACTTTCACCAGCGACCAGCGGTAACCATGTCTATTTTCGTTGGAAAGAAAGTTATCTCAGAGCTTAAAAGAGAATTTTTCATGAAATCCTAGGCTAGTATCCTAACCAAACTCATAGGCCTTACTTCAAATCACATTTCTTCTATCCAAGATGATGATGTAGTCATACTTAAAGATATTAGTGGAATGGGTGCGGATATTTCACCAATGCAAATTTTGTTACAGTCTTTATTTGAGCTTGTGTCTTCCTATGAAGCACAATCCACCTTTGTTGATAAGGTTGTAGCAATTGAAGAGTCAAGACCATATTTGAAAGCCAAAGATCATATTGAGCTTGTATTGAGGGAGAGGGATGAGAAATTTAAAGAAGTATTTACTTCTTGCAAATCTCTTGAGAAGGCAAGAAAGAAGGTGAAGAAGTTAAAAGCTCATCGATATGCTGCCAAGCAAGAAGTTGAAGAAGTAGAATCCAAAGTTTTAGATGCTGAGGAAGAGTTTTTCAATTGTTCTGTCATTTTCCTAGCAACAATAGATGACTCGAATGTTGTAGAGAAGAATAAACAAGTCTTGAAGGATGCTCTACAGGATTTAGTTAATTATATACTATGCTTAGATTAGCCTTAGAAGATGTTTCATTTTCTTCAAATTCCTGATCACTTTCTTTTAGCATCTTATTGAGAAGTTGAATTTATTAGTTGCAATAGAAACTCCATTTTCTTTATATTTCATATTTCTTTCAATATTTTTTTTTGGATTTAATCTTCAAGAATTGTTTGATTACTTTGATGTGTTGACTTTGTGGTATTAAATCCTATCTTTTTCTTCAAACTTCTTGACCATTGGCTTCACGTCTTTGTCTCACAATTAAATTAGACTTGAAACTTCCGTTTGAAAGCCTTAAGAATTAATGCTTTTAACTTTCAAACTTGATAATTACAAGTTTGGAAGATTTGTGCCCAAAACTATAGGCTTTGGTATTCCAAATCCTATTGAAAGAGCCCCCTTTCTTTTTTTTATGGGTTGCCTCTATTGAGCCACAAATATTTGGTATAAGTCCAAAATTTAATCAAAATATTTGAAAACTTAACTTTCATATGGCGTATCAAGTGGGAATATGTATTTTTGACACCCATGAAATTGAACTCAGAATGGAATTCCAAGCGCCTTCGTACCTAAGGTAAGAGGATCAAGTCACAAGGTACTTATGGGTGAGTGTTTTTTGTTCAAAATATATATTTTCTTTTTTCGTGTGCTAACTTTTGCCTAGGTCACCTCTTTTGAGGTTTTCGACCAAGAAGACTCTTTTTTGAGTTTTAACTTTTGCCTATGTCGCCTCTTTCGAGGTTTTCAACCCAACAAACTTTTTTTTGAGTTGTACACATTTATACTCTTGAGGACCAGGAGTGAACATACAGTTTATACTCATGACTTAAGGAGTATCTTCTTCCATCAAGGGTAGTACTTCTTCAAGAACTTGGAATTGATAGGATTAATTATCACGCTATCTGCATCGACAAGCTTGTAAGCACCATCTTAATTTACTTCTTGTATGACATATGGTCTATCCCATTTTGGGGTGAATTTTCCCCCGGACTTATGAGAAGTAATAATAGGTCTTCTTACTGCAAGGACTTGGTCTCTAATTTGAAAGCATCTCAAGTGAACTCTTTTGCTGAAATTATGAGATAGACGGGCTCGGTAACATTCAAGATTTTGTTGAGCCTCTATCGTCTTCTCGTCAAGAGATTTCAATTCTGTAACATTACACTTAGAATTTTCTTCTTCAGTGTTCCCTTCTTGTATAGCCAATCTTAAAAAATGTATATAAAACTTACGTGGTAGGGCTGCTTTAACTCCAAAAGAAAATAAGTATGGTATTGCTTTCGTCGATGTGTAGTAATTCAATCTATATTCCAACAAAGTTTTTTTTCATCCGTTCATGCAAATGTCATTAAAATTTGGAGATGACTTTCTTCAAAAGATTTCATAAAGTCTTATTGAATGCTTTGTATAGATCATTAGCGGTAACCAGGTATATAGAAGATCTATGCAACTTGAAACCAAAGAGATCACAAATCTTGTTTATCAGTTTGTTATCAAATGGCTTACAGTTGTCAGTTATTATGTACTATGGAATTCAAAAGCGGTAGATGATATTCACTTGGATAAAGTTCGCGACATTCTCTTTCTTCACTTCCTTAAGAGCAACAGCTTCAGCCCAGTTTGAGAAGTAATCAGTTACAACCAAGATGTACAAGTATCTATCAGAAGATTTTGGAAGTGGTCCAATAACATCCAATCCTCAAACGTTGAATGTCCAAGATGCTATAGTTAGGTGTAATACTTCAAGAGGTTGATTTATAAAATTTTCATAGAATTAACAAGTTATGCATCTTCTAGCATAGTCCAAGATTGATAAGACCCACAATAAAGCTTCGATCCAGACTGATGAGACCTACATACTCCTGAGTACGCTTCTTTCAAAGCTTTAACTGCTTCTTCTTATCCTAAACATTTCAAGAGTACTCCTTCAAATTATATTTTGTATAGCATGTCTTTATAGTAAAGGAAGCGAGATACATGATGATGTATATCATTCCTTCTCCTTAGATCCTCTAGAAGTATTCCATAATAAAGTAGTCAATGAAAGGTTGTCTCCAATATTCCTTTACGACTTCATACACAGTGATGAGGTGCTCAAACTTATCTTCCATGTCCTCATACTCATTCGGTGATGGTACTACCTATTCTTGGCAGATAGTAACTCATTTTTTATTTGGAAGAGTTAGGGTTGAGGCCAAAGCAGTTAGGGCATGAACTTGCTTATTTTTTTTCCTTAGAACATGCTCGAGGGTTACTTCTCCAATCCATCCCATCAACTTCTGAGCATAATCATGATATGGGCATAGCTCTGGCTTTCTAACTTTGTAGCTTCCCAAGAGCTACTTGAGAGTCCCCAAAGACTTGTAATTGCAGTTTCTTTATGTCAACTACCATCTTAAGTTTGAGTATTAACGCTCGATATTCAATAACATTGTTGGAGCAGTGGTTTGTTAGGGGAAAAGAGTATGGGATAACTTCTCGTTAAGGAGTGAAAAACACCTCACGAGTACTAACTCCACTTCAATATGTGACATGATCAAAGTACATCTTTCATAGTGTTCTAGATTCAATAACTATTGCATCTATATCAGGAATTTCATTAGTCAACTCCAATCATCAGGTATCATGTGGTCTTCCAAGAAGTCTGCCAATGTTTGTCCCTTTACAACCTTTTAGGAAATGTACACGATCTTAAACTGTTGACATTGAAGGTTCCATCTTTTAAGTCAGTCCCTAAGGACTGGTTTCGACATTGCAAACTTGATGGGATTTACCTAAGACACAACATATATGACATGAGCTTGAAAGTAGTCTTCATATTTTGGATTAATAAGGCCAACACCAAACACAACTTTTTGATTGGAGAATAATTTAGCTCATTTGGGGTCATCATTCTGCTAAGATAGTAAAGAGAGTTTTTCATTGCCTTTACTATTCTCTTGTGCTAGTAGTGCTCCAACTGAGTTTCTTGCACCACGATATGGAGTATCAATGTTTTTCTAGGTATGGGTGCTGTAAGAACTGGAAGCTTCATTAAGTATGATTTGATACTTTCAAAGGCCTTACTACAAACTTGGTTCCATTTGAAAGGAGCATCCTTCTTCATGAGTCGGCTAAATGGTTGACATTTTCATCTAGGTTCGAGATGAACCTCCTTAAATATTCTAGCCTTCCTTGAAGGATTTTTAACTCGTAAATGTTTCAAGGATTGAGCATCTTAAGAATTGCATCGCCCTTAGCTTGATCAATTTTAATTCCTCGGATTGACCCTTCTTCTTCTACACAGGAATAATTCTTAAAATCCATGTGGTGTATTTAACTTAACGGATAAATCCAACTTCTTGTTGACCTTATTTTCAATTGATGGAACCAACTCTGGACTAAATTGCCTTTGGACTTGCTTGATAGGACAAGCACCATTCTTGACCTCCAACTGATGGACTGCTACATTTGGATCTAAGCTAGACATCTCTTTATAACTCCAGGCAAAGACATCCGTATATTATTTTAGTATGTTCATATAAATGATTTCCTCAGCCATTTCAAATAAAGCGCTCATATAAGTTGGTCTTGGATCTTCATCAGTGACAAGATTGACTTTTTTCAAGGGATCTATTATGGTCTTTACTCCTTCTTTGAGTTTCGATGGAGCATCTCTAATATCTTCCTCCTCTTATGGATCGTTGTCGTTGATAGATAATGGTAACACCATAAAGTATCTTCTCTCTCTTCATCAACCTTCACTTGAGATGGGATATCATTATTATTTTGGGTTATAACATGATATGTAGAGCCAACACTTTCTTCATCTTCCTCACATTTATTGGTATAAACCAAAGTGTGAGCCCTTGTTTTTAACATCTTCTTGAATGAAACTATGAGTTTCGTCTGTCGCCTTATTCTAGAAGGAATCAAACTTTAAAAATTCTTCTGGATTTTTGGTGAAGAGTGCATCATCGTGCTTTGACAACTTTTTTGATGCTTTTTGCATTTCTTCTTCATTAGTGGTCCTAAATTCTTCAACACATAGTTCTTATAGTTGATTATCCAAGTCGATCAAAGATAGAACGCCTTTTATTAGAAGTAGTGGAATCCTCTTCCACGATGATATAGTTACAAATTCCCTTCATATAGAGATGTGAACTGGAGGTGGTGGCATGTACCCTAGGCCTTTACATGCCTACATGGTTGTATTTTCTGACGGAAGAATGCCCAACCTTGATGGCTCATTAGGATTGTATCCAGCCTTTACAAATAACTTGTAAGAATTTGGATAAAGGCCTTCTTTTGTACGTTTCACAGGGAGTGTTATATCTTGTGGTGGATTTCGAGCCATAAAATTTCCAAGTATCCTTAAGGACGAGTTTATTTCATCAATCTTCTTTATAGGTAGAGTTATCCTCTCTAGTACACTGTCTTGGACATTGGACGAATGATCTTCTTCTTTCTTTACCTTTGGTACATAACAGAGCACAAGAGTTGGCTTCTTTTTCAATGATGTGACATTCCCCTTATTCAAAGTGGAGGAAGGCTTCTTAGTGGCAACTTTTTCGATAGCCACCACGACCTTCTTAGCTTCAAGATCATCACACTTGGTTGTCGTGACATCATCAACCCTTTTATCATTCACAATATAATTCTTCAAGTAGAATTTTGCATCAAAAAAAGTGTGACTTAGCCTTAGTGAACGGCTATCATTGGCAACAATTTACTCTTTTACTCTGCCTTTGAGATACTTCAAGCATTCATAGTAAGTGGATGAGATAATTTTGTTCTCACGTACCCAAGGCCTACCAAGCAGTATATTGTATGAAGTCTTAGAATTGATCACATGCATCCACGCATTTGATTGCAAATTGTCCATATAAATCCCTAACATGATAGATTCTATGGTCCTCTAACCCCCTTGGTTGAATCCTTAGATCATCAAACAACTTTCAACAAGTTCATAAGTAGTGATGCCATGTCCCTTTATTAAAAAAATAGATAGGATGTTGACTTTGGATCACTCGTCTATCAAGATTTTATTTATCTTTTTTCCTAGCACATGACCCATCATATACTAGGGATAGGGTTTCGCTAAGCAGAAGATTGTTATTTGTAAATGCGATTTTTGTATTACATACATTTGCCACTTGGCTAAGAGGTTCAAGAGGTTGTACATTAGATGAAGGAACTCCCATTGGTGGGCTTCAACCTCTGCTCCTTCTTTGGTAGTATTAAAGGAAGATGCCTTTGCACAGAGAAAACTTGGCAAGAATTTTTCCAAAATCACTGGGCACCATGGTTTTTGGTGTTAATGCTCCACTACCCTATCCTTCTTTGGAAGTTCAACAAGACTTTTTTTTATTTCTTCACCATCCTCCTTCTAGTTGGCTACTTGGATGATTCCTTTCGTAGACTTATCTTCTTGCGTCTGTGCCTAGTCACTAGAGTCCAACCTTTATCATCACCTTTGTCAACTGATGACTTTTCATACTCTAATGGTCCTTGTTTATGTTTTTTAAAGCATACTTGGACAAGATTGAGTGATTCAAAAGTGATAGAGATTTGATGAGAATTGGCCTTCTCACCATCAAAGAAAATTTTCTTCTCATTTGCCAATTGCAGGACTTTTTCCTTGAAGCCAAAATATTTTCCCAGAGGGTGGCCTACAAGCCTATGATACTTGTAATAATTTAGGTCATTGATCCTTCTAGATATGATGGTCCACTTCTATAACACCCTGAGACTACCCCCAGGAAGTCACACGGTGCTTAGGACTACAAATGATCCCAAGCTAACCCTTATACTAGCATAACTCATGAGCAACTAAATAAAATACATTAATTTGAAAGAAATAAGTGGAAGATATTACTTTACTAAGTAGGTTCAATACAAAACTGTATAAAATGATTACTACTCAGGTTATACAAAATAAAACTGAAATTTAATCCATCAACTATACTAACTGTGTATGAAACCTCTACTAATATTGGCTATAGTTAGTTGAGACATGACTCCCAACTATCCCGAATCAATATGACCGAATAAAGAAAACAAGATGATACTAGAACTGTGATTGACTCAAGCCCTTGAATATGTAGGACTCATCACCTATTGACTAGAAACTGCACACTGTTTGATTATGATTTGTGGGCTACAACTGGTACCTATATTATGAGATAATGTAGCACATAGCCGTATATATGGATCAGCACTTTTGGAATGTATTGAGCATGTGGGGGTGAATGCATAAGTAAAACAATACCTCAATGTACTAATAAACTTTCAAATAATACATGCTAAGTGTAAATGGCTCACCTTGGGCTTGAATAAAACAAAGTTGTAAAATCATAAACATGAGTAGTAAAGAATAATGATAAACTTTATGAGCCATAACACTTAGTCTAAAAGATTTTCTTTTATTTTTTCTTAGGGAGTTTAACCAATATAAACCATTTGAGCTGTCATGGAGTCCAACGTCTTACCCATGTTGGGGAGAGCTGTTCTACCCTTGCCATCGAAATAGAACCTTACCTTAAGTGATCACTGACTTAGCCTACTATGGGCACTTAAACCTATGGTGGCTCGTAGTTCTGGGGCATGAGACCTTAGGATCATACCTAACTCAGTGCTAAATACTACTCCCATACTTATATGCTTAGACTTTTAGTAAATCCACCTTAAAATAGCACAAGGGTTTATAATGAAAACCAATTATGCTTCTCTTTCTTTAAATCATAAACTATATGAACAATGTGGATTCCTTTTCTTATCATAGGATCAAAATATCAATTTCTTTCTTAAATCTTAGTAAATAACTTATAAAAGAGACTTAAGATCATAGTCTTGTTGAAATCTCAAAACTCATACTTGGGTTTAAAGCTTATGTACTTAAATTTTTAGAATTTTACAATAAAGCTTCATTCTCAACAATCATCTTGAAATCATTCAACAATATCAATTAACAATAAAGAGGTGAAATTCATGATATAAACCTTCAAGTCCAAACATAAATAGATGAGATAAACATGCACTTCAATACGTAAATTACTTGTAAATTCATAAACTCAAAACGAAGTAATTTGGGTATGAACCCTAATTTGTAAATCATGAAATTTTAAGAAAGAAACAAGTTTTGAGCACAAGAATGAAAGAGGTATCCTTGTTCATAACCCCACATACTTTAATGAGGAAGAAATTATGAAAAGATTGAACCTTTAAGCTTGATTTCCCAAACCCAAAATTATTTTTCTCCTCTTGTGTATTAGATGATGAACTAATGATATTGATAGGGCTAAAACATGTTTAGCGACTATTAATCTCGTGTATTTATGCTTAGGGATGATTAAGTAGTATCGAATGACTTGGTTGCCCCCGAAATAACTCAAAAATATAGTTTCTACACCACTTGGCCATAGGCTTTAAGGTGCAAACTCCATGGAAAACATTAGGCTTTGCGGTGCAAACTTTATGGAAAATATTAGTCTTTGCAGCGCAAACCCTATGGCAAATATTAGGCTTTGCGACACAACCCCATGGTAAACATTGGGCTTGCGATGTAAACCCTATGGCAAATTTTTTCCAGTGAACGTTTGTGATGGTATGGCTATGCCTAGCCCTCATCTAAGCTCTCGTTTGCGACACCAACTTAGTTTTAAGGTCCTTAAACACCCCCTAAAACATCAATACATGATCTACCATCACTATGGAGGTTTTAAAGATCATTTTAGAAGTATCGAAAGGGTGTTATGAATACAGGGTACTACAGCTTCATCTATGGTAGCTTAATGAACTTATGCTCAAGAAGTTCATTAAAAATATCAGCAACATCTGAATCAAGGAAGGGGTATTCTTTTTCTTTCATCTCTTTTAAGTTAAACATCTGATATGGCTGTGCTTGAGAAATCATCTTCATGCTATGCTTTTTTCTCAACTTTGTGGTAAACTTTACAAGAGACACGTCAATATTCATAGATTCCATATTATCGTCTTTGGGCACAAACTTGCTCTATTTTTTGGGTTCCTATTTATCCTTTCCCTTTTAAGGGTCATGGATAGGCACTGCTCCTTTTTCTGTAGAAGACATGCTCAAATCCATATCGTGAGCAAGAGTAGATAATTCTTCAAAGGATTTTGGTTTAATGTCTTACAAAATATACAGAATCCCCCAGTGCATTCCTTAGATGCACATCTCTATTATAGAAGTTTTTCTCAGCCTATATTTATAGTTAGGCTCGTATTTATCTATTGATTGATGAAGTAAATAACGGGATTGTCCTTTCTTTGAAGAGTATTTGTGAGTTTTACCATGCTCACTGTATGCCTTGTGCTATAGAAGTGATTCAGGAATTCATGCTCCAATTGCTCCCACCTATCAATGAAATTAGGCACAAGGTCTGTGTACCAATCAAAGATATTTCCTTTAGAGAATGGACAAATTATTTGACAAGATAGGCGCTATAGCTTCCAACATTATTACATGTCTCAACAAAGTTTTTAACATGTTTCTTTGGATTCCCTTTGCCTTCAAATTGCTAAAATTTAGAGGTAGATAACCAGCAAACATTTTGAGCAGTGTAGGGCTTAGCGTATGTCAGGTAAAACCTGGTGATAACATCATACTTGCTGTTGATGGTCAATGAACTTCTTCAATTGATCAATCGGGATAATTTCGTTAAAAGAAACTTGTACCTCCTTAGCTGGTGCTATTTGTTTTATAGGATGTTATGTCTTATGAACTTCAAGAGATTTTCCAAGTACATGATTAGAGTCTCCCTATTTTATGATACCCATCTTATCCACTAACTTATCAATTTGAGCATCTTAATTTTGTACATATTTGGTCAAACCTTACCTTTGTCAAGTTTTTAAGTTGCTCCTTCATGTATGAGACATCAGTTACCATTGCTTGTATAATCACTAGAGATGTTGGAGAGTAACACGGATTATCGCATAAGTTGATCTTTGAAGTGCTCAGTTTATGCAGTGTAAGTGGAGATGATGTGTTGGTTGAACGATCGTCCTTCTTTACATAAGAGTATTGCAAATCAGAGTGCTTAAGTAGAGAAAGAGTCTTCTTAAGTATTTCTGACACATTGCTCCCTTCTCCTGAAGCGCACTTGCATTGGACTTCACTCATTTTGGGATTAAATATCAAAAAATTGGACTTAGTGTGGATGACACTTGATGTGTTTGTTTTCCTAGCATGATGGATGACACTTGATGTGTTTGTTGTCCTAGCATGATGGTCTTGCTCCTTGTGATAGCTCTAAAGCTTCCAAAAGTAACACCAATGATGCTTGTATTTCAGCAAAAAATTTGGAATCAACAACCTTGGAAGCAGTCGATTGAGAATTGACCTTCTTGGAAGTCATTTCGTTGTTCTTAAACTTTGATGTTAGAAAAGTTGAGATGAGGGGTAAAGATTATCCCACCAGGTGTGAAAACATTTGTTGGACAGTAAAATTTTGAGACCGAGAAAATAATAATCGGGACAAGAAAAATATTGCTTCATTTTTATTGATTTCATATGTGAGTGTTACAATCTCTTTGAGTCCTCTGATTCGACTTTTCAAATATAAATTCAAGGGCTTCAAGCTTGATCTTGAATTTGAACTTGATTTGGGAGTTTTATGAATTTGATCTTGACTTGTACTTAAATTCAAGAGCTCTTGGGCTTGATCTTGAATCTTGTGGTCGTGATCTTGAATCCTGATGAACTGATCTTGAATACTTCAATCTATAGAGAAATTTGCAGTGTTTGATCTACGAGCTCTCTCTTGATTTTTGTTAGAATTGTTGGTCCTTTTCTGAATTATGAGACACCTACTTATAGTTGTAGGAAGAAAAGAGTCATAGTAAAGGTGAATTTCTTTTGACCAATCAGATTTAAGTGACATGACGCCATTTTATGGGCTTTTAAATTCTCTAGGTCTGCTTTCATTTTGATATGTGGCATAATTCTATTGGCTCCTTCACTTGACTTGGCATGCCATGTCATTCAATATGTGGCGCTCAATTGGGCCTCTAGATTTGATGATATTTTGGCTTAGCAAATTGAGTTCATCATTTATGGTCCAAATCAATGGACTGACCCAATAAAAATAGAGCTTTAATTAAATCAATATATATTTAGACTTAAATAATTAATTTAATTATATTAATCCGCAATATTTATTTGGGAATAATATATTTTGAATTAAATAAAATCTGAATTTCGCATGGATTTAAATTTAATAAAATATCATTACACATATACATAACCGAAAATTATATCTTCGTTTAATGTTTTAGAATTGCTCAAGCAACGAGATATAATGTTGCATAATAAGTAAGTACAATATTTAAACAAAAGATATTATGTTCGATCACACCCCTATATAGACTTCTACCTTTGTCCATAAGTAAAGTCTATTTATAGGTGAAGAAATCTTTGTTGTTCAAGAAAAGAATAAGGATAAAGTACAAGTATCCCCAAACTATACTTGAAATCTCAGTGAAACACCTAAACTTTGTGGGGGTCCTATTACCCCCAAGCTCATTTTTCTGTATTTTGTGCACCTTTTATGCCGATATAACTGTCAAGTAGCAAAATATTTTGTGCTCCTTTTGTAATGACTTGGCAGCCACATCAGCACAAAAAGATCACAAAAAATAGAGAACAAATAAGTTTAGGGAGTTGTCCTATAACTCTAAAGAACACTAAAAGGAATTTTTTAAGTTGTCCTGTAATTTTCCATTGTAGGAATTGTTTTTTTGTTGACAGAATCATAAAAATAATAAAGATGAAGTAATAAATGATGTAATTCATAACAAATACTTCATTTTTTTAATTGTATCTATCTGGATTTGATTTAATTCAAAGTTTAAGAAAGTAAAGAAGTATTTTAAATCTTGTAATCTTGAACAAAAGATATATAAAATATATTAAATATTATTTAATTTGATAATCTTAAACAATTTATATGAACAAGCAAAACTAAAAGAAATATGAAAATAAGTATGGATTAAAAGGAAAAATAAGATAAATAAATTCAAATAGAGGGAGTAGTATATTACTTTTCTTTTTGTTTTTAAGGAAACTTTCCCTAATAGAACTTTGTGAAACCAATCCAAATCCAAGAAATTACAACCCCATAGTGGTGTCTTTTCTTTTCGTACCCCGTACGAAAAGTCTTTAAAAAATAATTTTTTTCTCTATTTATGTCTAGAATAAGTACATTTTTACTCCTCTACACCTCAAATGTTTTTATACTTTTCATACTCATTTATCTCTAAACTTCTATTTTGTTTCTTTTTTTTGTTCTCTTTTTTATTTTTCTTGTCTCAACCTTTATTTTTTTCATTTTTTTCTTTATTTTATTTTTTCTCAAACATTATTTATTTTGCATTTCTCTCTATTTTTAATTTATTTTCTCAACCTTTATTTTTGGTTTTTAACTTTTCCCATTTTTTCTTCTTTTTTTCATTTCTCAAAAATTATTATTATTTTTTCTTTTCATTTTTATTTTTTTTCCTTTTTTGGTTCTTCATTCTTCTCTTTTTTCTTAACCTTTACCCTTTTTTCTTTTCTCTTTTTTTTATTCTCAGCATTTATTATATTTTTGTAATGAACAAAAAGTTGGATAATCCGAAAAGAGAATCTTCTTTCTTTGACATCGAGGTAAATTTAAGTGCATGACTTATTGTTTGAAAGTTCTTTGGGATAAGTTTTGCCTCTAAGACGAGTTATAAAACATCTCATAAATCAAGATACAATGTGGTAGTGTCAACCCTTGCCCATGGCACATAACTTGATGTTTAAAAGTCTTTGGGCTAAGCCTTGTGTCCCTAGCCGCGAGGGGCATCCTGAACCACGAAGGTCCGAGAGACCCATTATCATACTATCATAGCATAATTCATACAAAATTGAAGTGCAGAAGATATAATAAAATTCAAGAAAATCTTATAATCAAACTATGTCAATAAAGTTATGACAATACAATAATCAAAACTCGTCTACGAAGCCTATACTAAAGACTAACTGTCTAGGATGGGAAAAGGCCCCCGGATGAACCATAAACTGAAAGAATTAAACATATGAATAAGTGTCTTCCAGAAGATGGATGGCTCACCAACTCTAACATATCTAAATATTCTACTGATGTGATGAACCATGAAACCGAGCCTGAGAACCTACATTATAAGACAAAGTAGCTGCTCGAGGATGATTAATACTTGAAATATATTGCTATGCAGAAAAATCCAAAAATAACATATATTTCGTATAAAATAATCAAGAGCTTGTGAAAACAACTTAACATAATAGAGATCACAATACATGGGTACAGTTAAAAAGCTTCAATCAATCTTGTAACAACATAGACAAAACTTTTTGTTTTACTTCTGAGCTAAATGATATCCTACATAAATGATACCCAAGGGCTACATGGATCCTCTATTAACTCATCGCCCAAGCCCCTATTCTAAATTTATCGCAAGGATTGGGGTTCCAGGAGAAGGTATGCCCCCTTGCGATATATCATAATTACCACCCTTGCCGGATAATATATCATAAATTTTGTATCGACAAAACATAATTTCCAGCAATGAGTTATCTAAACTTATGCCTTCTTTGGGTATCCATCTAACTCTCTTTAAACTCAATTTTAACCTCTTAAAACCATGTTTCATGCTTATAAACATTTATTTCTTTAATGTTAAGGTCATTGTTTTATAGGTATCCTTATACCCAGACTTGTAAGCTATATCATGTCATGTTTATAACCCTTTTCATTTAAAACATATTAATAAGCACCTAAAGATTTACATAGCACATGAGAGTTTTAAGTTCAAACTCATATGCAAACTTATGCAAAATCACTCTCCTTTCAAGACTTTAACATAGGGTGGTCATCTCTTGCATAAATCTCATGAAATCTTCTATTTAACACAAAAGAGCATTTAGAAAAAAATAAAAACACCCTCTCTTGGAAAATAAAACCATGTCAATTCACACTTGCTAATAAAACATTTGACTCAAGGTTTTATTCATTCATTGGAACGATTCAAAATATATTAAAGGAATAGATTTCATCATAAAAAGGGGAATCATAAATCATGTTCTAAAATCAATTCTCAAAATCCATAGCATATATAAACATGAATAATATCTCAAGTTTATAGAAAACCCCATACTAAATATAAAATTTTAAAATAAAAAAGGGGTTCTTAAAGCAATTTCAAAACCCATAACATATATACATATACAATTTAAAATTTATTAAAAACATCATACTTACACCCACGAGTGTTAGGATAGTTATAGATACCTTTTGATGGAGGAAAATCGAAGAAAGGCCTTGAGATTGGAACCTATAAGCCTTGAAATTCAAAAATCCTTCTTTATGTTCTTTGGAGAAAGAGGATAAGGAATTTGGGAGATTTTTACTGACTTAGGACGACTTTAGGGTAATAAAATGGATTGAGGAGTTATTGGGAGTGAAAAGACATTTTTGCCCTTGATTTAACAAGGGAAAAACATACTTTAACTTCTGGGAAGGGAGGGTCGCACTGCAGGCCCAAATACATGGTTCCAGTTGTGCCCCGCAACCCATATCTCACAGCAAGAGCCTTTCCTCAAGTTGCCTATCGCACACCTTGGTCAATGCCTCACTAAAATGCCTATAACACTTTACTCCAAATTTGGATTGATGAACTATTAGTTTCATTGAAAAGAAGACTCACAGGAATTTTATTTCATATATATTATGAAACATAACTCATTATATTCTAGGATTAATGCTCTTTGTAAGTTGGACCAAGTTAGAATATCTACTAAAACTCAATTGGTAGAAAGGTTCTCAACTCATCTTTGAGATTGGAGATTTCTAAAACTTATATTCATCTCCAAAGATGTTATAACACTAAAGAATTGATATTTATATTTATCTCTAAATAGAAATCCTTGGGTATGGGTCTATACTCGTAGTAAGGATAATTCAAAATTTAGCCCGAAAATATAGAATGTTACATTATCTCTCCCTTGGGATCATTAGTCCTCGAATGATGGATAGGAACTTGTTGAAACTCTAAAAGTATGGAATAAAGGATGTAACCTTACATTAGGTGAAACACCCTAAATTTTGGCCTTTGAAAACTTTTTGAGTTCAGAGTTTTCTGCTCTGGCAAAGACTCACCTAATGAGTCGTAATGTGTTTTAACAGGTCATAAGACCCAATTGTAATGAGCCCAGTAGGATTTTCCTAAGTTACTGCCTTGATAAATACTAGACTTAATGAGTCGTATAGACTCCTAATAAGTCATAAGGAGGGTATTTCGTAATGTGTCCACTGTAGTGCCTTTATTGAAACTGTTGAGACTACAACTTGACCCTACGAGTCGTAATATCTCATTATGAAACATAGGGTGCCAGCCATAGGGTTCATAGTGAACAAACCAAGGGGGTTCTTGTTTGGCTACGACTAGAGGGTCCGAGTTGTAAGGTGACCCTACAAGTCGTAAGGTCACCCGCAATGACTGACGGTTTAATTTCCAGCTATTAATAAGGGTATTTTAGACATTTTCCTCTTGCCCTAAACATAACCCATGACGTATAACCATATCGATACTTTATTCTAAACCATAACACAATAAAAACATATCCTCTTCTATCTTAAATTCTCTCAAGCCAAGCAAGCTAGGGTTTTCTCAAGGTTGAGCATCCAGGGGTCAATTCAAGTTTCTTCTCTATAATTGTGAATATTTAAGGCTTGTTACTCTTTTTTCATCATTAATTTTGTAATATCATATAATTTAAATTATTATTCATGAGATATTTATGTTGATTTTATAACAAGATTTGAGGGTTTTGAATGTTTGTTGTTGAACAATGTTTTTCCATGGTTTATATGATTAATCATGCTTTAAATATGTTTTTGAAATTGTGGGTGCATGGGAATGGTGATTAAACTAAGGGTTCATGGGTAAACCCCAATTTGATGATTTTTCCTTAATTATGGTTTTGGAAATTGTACGCCCTCTACATGATTGTGAATTTATCAATGAAAAAGGTCTTTTGTCAAATAGTTTGGTTTTCCTACTTGTAATAATGCATTGGCATAAAAAGGATGATAAGTATGCATGTCTTCCTTCAAAGGCCTTGGTGGCCATAAATAAATGGTGGAATTGTAACTTGGGGTTCGGTTGATTAAATGGATTCTAGTCCCAAATAATTGATTATTTGAATATCTTTTGACTTAAGGATTCTAGTACCAGTTAGTTGAAGAGAAGACATAGCATAATGATATTAGCTTTTAAGAGAGGTTGGTATGACTATACCAACGGGATTCCTTGGTGTGTAATTGGTTTAATGAAAATGGGAATATGTGTTAAATATTTTAATTGGTCTTTAAAAGAGGGTTGTATAGCTGAGTCATGAAAGTGGAGGTCTAAGTGACCAATACTGGAAACCGCGCTAGCAAGTTAGGAGGTCATTATGGTTGAGGGTTCGTGTCCCCTTGCTTGTGACCAGGTGGTTTAAGTCCACCTTATTTTTATTATTATGATTGGAGGGTTCGAGTCCCTCTTATCACATTTCATGATTGGGTGCTTAAGTCACCTTAGTATATAATTGGAGGGTTCGAGCCCCTCTTATCACATTTCATGATTGGTTTCTTAAGTCACCTTAGTATATGATTGGAGGGTTCAAGTCCCTCGTGCATATATATAATCTTTTTATACTTTGTACGGCTACACGTACTGGGGCACGACCAAAGTGTGAAAGATAGGGCCTATATAGCCCTTGGGTACTATTATATGATGATTGAGCTACACGACCCAAGCTAATATTTTAAAGTGCATGTTAAGCCTTGTTCCCTATCCCCGCACGTAATATATATATATATATATATATGTATATGCATTTGGTTATGTGCATTGGATTTTGAATGATTTGAAACTGATGATCATGGCATTATGTTATCCCTATCCCTGAGTATCATGCTAGTGTTCACCCCGCTAACCATCTTCGAATGTTGTATCCCCATGCGATGCAGGAATTGGCCACACTTTTACTCCTACTACACAGAGATTCAGATTCAGAATCAGTTCGTGAGCTGACATTAAAGTGATGAGCTTTTATACATTGGACGTATACATTTCATGTTTTGGTTCCTTAAGTCTCAGATAGTTTAGACTTATTTTTGGCTATAGTCGGGGGCATGTCCTGACACTCTTTGTAGACACGTGATTTTGATCGTCTTCGAATTTTAACTTATTTTTTGATATTAAATATTTATATTTAGTTTGATATTATTTTAATATTTATTTTATTTTAATAAAATTTTAGTTAAAAAATAAATAACTAAATTAAGTTAATTTTGGGATGTTTTATTTTATTTTTATTCTAATTTTTAAAAAATAATATAAAAATTAAAAAATATATATATATTTTTCTTTTTAAATTTTAAACAAATAAACTAGTAGTTTTAGTACTATCTTAATTATATTTATTTTCGGCTATTTTATAAACTTTTATTGTATTTTCTTAAATATAAAATTAATTAGTTATTATTATATAATTTTTTATTATTATTATTATTTTATTTTTTTTTTTTATTTGTTATTATTAATTATCTTCTATATAAAAATAAAAGGAAAAAAGAAAAAGATACAAAATTACAAAAAAATCCTATCCTATCTGTAGTAACTGTTCCCCCTTAATTTCTCCCCCTCCCCCCGCCCCCACCCAAAAACCCTGCTACTTAAGGACTTCCCCACCCTAGAAAAAAGGACGTACATAAGATCAGAAAAATCAGACAGTAAAAACACCAGAGAGAAAATATCAGAAAAAGGAAAAACATTAAAAGAGAAGAGAAAAACAAAAACATCAAACAAAAGAGAGAAAAAGAAGAAGTTGAAGTTGGAGTTCTGGTCAAATTTTTGGTGACGAACTTTGTTATTCAGTCTAAAACATTCAAGTTCTTATTCAACTCTATATTTATTTTTATAAGTTTTGTTATAAGTGAACTCATGACAAATATTTTTAGTGATTTCATGAATTGTTGTATGTAAATCGGTTGTAGTATCCTATTTTATTTATGTGATCCTTTATTCAAGTATCTTGTGAATGTTATTAACAGTGAAAAGTGAAAATTAATAGAATGAAATAAAGTATCTAATTTTTCATTTGTATATAACAAAAACATAAAAATTGTTTACTGATGCATGAGCAGAAGCTAACATATTTAAGCCTTTTAACTGAGAATAATTGTAATGTCTTAAGTAAATTTTGTCATTTTAATTATTTTCTCTTTGATATTGCAGTAAAAGTTAAGATGAAAGAGAACCAGCAATAATGGAAGTAAAAGAGTTGATTTTTGAGCAAGTAGAAAGGGAAGTATAGCTGACAACTTGTCTGATAAATCATCAGCCTTGTGATAAGCTATAAGATTTGCCGTCAGTCTTAGAAAGAAAATGGGATTTGAAGTAAAGAAGCGACGACAATTTTGATAAGTTGTCAACTTTGTGATAAGTTATAAGAATCATCGTCAGCTGTAGACAGTGTGAGGTAGTGGGAGCAGAAGTGTGACAACATTCCCTGATAAGTCGTCAGGTGTCTGATAAGATCCCAAGGCAGAAATCATAAAAGTGGAAGAGGACCTGACGATAATTTTGATAAATCATCAGACTCCTAAATAGCCGTCAGAGTGTCATCATTAGCCTAAAGCAGAAATCATCAAATTGGAGAAGAAGCTGATGATATTTCTGATAAGTTGTCAGACTCCTGATGAGGAATCACACTTCGTCGTCACCTGTGCGAGAAAAGATCTGTAACCTGTGATTTGTTTCCATAATTAGCCTGAAGTATTTAAGGCATAATTTAGGTTTTTTCTGAGCATTTTGAACTTTATGTTTTCATCAAGTTTTCTCTCTATTTTTCTCTGCAATATTACAGTTTATTTTTGGAGAAATTATTGTTACCATTGTTTTGGGATTTTCCACTGTGATCAAATCTGAGAAATACTTGTTGCTATTCATCTTGCTATAAGTTCATCTATCAAATTATGAATTCAACTTGTTGTCTTGCTTATTATATTATGAGTAGCTAAATTCCCTTAACTCGAGTTGTGGGATCTATGGGTTTGGGTTTGTAACTTAAAGAAGTGTTCAAGATTCTAACGGTGGTAGAAACTTCTTGTTAATTCCATTATTTTATATTCTGACTATTGGTTACAAACAATAGGCCTTGCTTACTACTGATTTGCTTGAGATAAGAAATCAACTCTAGTAAGAAGCGAATTATCAACAGGTACTTAGAAGTATCAAACTTCCATTTAATAATTAATGTTGTAACAAGATTAATTAACTTGAGATACCATCCTGTTATGAAATATAAATTCCCTAAGTTCGAAAGAATTAGGTGGTTAAATGTCTAAATAGGTTAAGAAACATTTAGACATAACTTCAACAACGATAGTCTGTTGTTTCTACCTATCACAAGAATCTTGAACCGTTGCTAGCGTCTGTCAAATCCCAACACCCATAGTGAACATAACTCTGGTTTCCCTTATCATATTGATTTCAAACACTGAATTAAGAAGTAATTATTTGCTACCTTTCCCAAAAAACCCCATTAACAGGAAACTACTGTCTATCAGTTGATTAACCCATAGATAACTTAAATTCATACCATATTCCCTATGGGATTTGACCCCAACCTAGTTAGGTTATATATTGACAATGATCGCTTACATTCTTGTAAGAGAGGTGTAGTTTTAGTGTTATCAAAAATGGCTCCATTGCCGGGGAGTACAATTGTAAATTAAAGTTTGTGTGCGCTAATTAACTGTTAGTCAAGTTTCCTAGTTTTACGTTTATTTGTTATTTTTATTTTCTTCAGGACTTTTGTGGTGTATACCAAGAACCAGAAGTTCCAGAGAACCCTTATTACCATTTAATCCAGAACCCCAACTAATCGGCAGAATGGCAAACCAGCAGGAGGCTGATAGGTTAGTAGTCTTAGCTAGAGCTCAGGTGAATGTGCAGAATAACGGTCAACAAGTATGGCATCTAAATCCTGAGGATGAAGACTTGGGAGACGAGGAGTTACTAAACCCTGGTTACCCAAGGTGTGTAGAGCAAATAGCTACACCAGTACAGTGTAATGCTAACAGGAATCATCCGTTCTGAGGAAGGCTAGATCACCAGCCGATTCAGTATGACCTCAATGATGATGATGATGGAATGGATGGAGCAGGTGCAACGGGTACAATTATTCCTCCACTGTTAGCAACTAGGGCAAAATTCAACATTATGAGTACTATAATTCAACTCCTTCATCTGATGGGGTTGTTTTGTGGCCTTCCTGGGGATGATTTGAACTTGAATCTAGGGGTGGTTTAGAATTCTATCCGTTTGAGATTATTTCCGTTGTCTTTTTCTGGGAAGGAAACATTGTGGCTTAATGAGCTGGCACCTAATTTTATAACCAACTGGAGGCTGTTGAAATGAGCTTTACTAGAAAGGTTCTTTCCACCTTTCAAGAGGGTACAGTTGAGGGATGAGATCAATAACTTTAGACAGCTCCCAAATGAAGCCTTACATGAAACCTGGGAGAGATTCAAAAAGAAGCTGATGTAGTATTTCAACCATAACATGACGTACATATACTTGATGGAGACTTTGTACAGGGCTCTTAACTCTGTGACAAAACCAATTGTAGATAATGCTGTTAGCAGTTCGTTTGTTGATCTTACATTCCCAGAGGATTCAGAAATGCTAGAGAGAATGACCAAATAGAGTCAGGCATGGCATACTAAAAAATCTATGGTAGTAAGCCCCATTATTTCTATTGGTATGACTGTGGAACAATGCAGAAGAGATGAGGAGAGTGCTCAAGACATGGCTCACCTAAAAACGCAGATGGACTTGCTAACCAAGAATTTACTATCAGGTAAAACTGAGAAAGTGAAGGCTGTGGGATTGCAGGGAAAAGTGGAGTCCGACTCAGAAGAAGAGGCAAACTATGTAAATAATCAGGGGATTTTCTGAGGTAATAGACAAGTAAATCAAGGTTGGACTTATTATGACAAGGCTAGATATAAGAATCAGAAGCAAGGAAATTGGAGGAGCAATAATGATAGAAACGGGTTATATGTCCCTCCTGGAAATTCTAAGGTTGCTACAACAAGTTCTGAAAAGATGTCCATAGAGGACATGATGGCTAAATTGTTAAAGGGAGTGGAGGCTACCAACTCAGGGTGACTACTATGAAGACGGATCTGTCCTCTATGAGTCAGTTGGTAAACTCACACTTTACTTCAATCAAATAGCTGGAATAGTAAATAAGCCAACTCTTCGCAGCACTGAACCAGAGAAAGAGTGGAATGTTACCTAGTGATATGATTTAGAATTTGTAGAATGATGGCTCATGTATGAAGATTACCACTAGAAGTGGTAAGATATTACCTGGCCCTCCTGTGGGCAAATGTGGAGTTAAATATGTGATTGAAGTATATGGTGAGCTTGAAACAGATAATCTAGGAGAGTCTAAGAAGCTGGATGGCATTGATATCCCTTTTAACCATCAACAGGTTGATGAGTTGGAAAAAAAAAGAGAAGAAGAAGGAGGTAGTGGTTACCATTATTCTGAAACACCACCTCCCTTTCCTCAGAGATTGAAGAAGAAGGTTGATGATATGAAATTTATTAAATTCATGGCAATGTTGAAGCAGTTAACAATAAATGTGCCTTTGGTGGAAGCACTCAAGAAAATTCCAGGGTATGCTAAATTCATAAAGGACCTTGTGACAAAGAAAAGAGTGGTGAGCTACGAACTGAAGGATAATCTCCATCATTGTAGCGCTATTTCTATGAGGTCCTTGGTGCAGAAGAAGGCAGACCCAGGAGCATTCACTATTCCTTGTACGATTGGGTCTCTAGAATTCGCTAAGTCCTTATTTGATCTGGGAGCGAGCATTAATCTAATGCCGCTGGCTGTATATAAAAATTGGTTTAGAAAATCCTACACCCATCAACATGCGACTCGTGATGGAGGATAGGTCTGTAAAATAACCTATTGGTATTTTGTATGATATATTGGTAAAGGTAGCTAGCTTCATCTTTCCTACGAATTTCATTATTCTAGATTGTGAGGTGGACTTCAAGATGCCTATAATCTTGGGTCGACCTTTTTTCACAACTGGAAGTGTGTTGCTTTATTTGCAAGGTAATGAGCTCTTATTTAGGATGAATGATGAGGTGGTACGATCTGATGTGTGCCAATCAATGAAGCAGCATAAAGAAATGAGTGTGTTCTCAATTGTTGATGTATATTATAAGGATGAGCAAGAGGTGTCAACAGAGGAGAAACTTGTTATTGAGCCTTTAGCCGCAGTTCTGATGAATTTTTATCGTGAAGGCATTGAGGAGTACAAAGAGACTATTTGTGATTTGTCAAGAATAGGTTCATACTCTTATGCTCCTAAGAAGCTAGATCTTGATCTTGCTAATCGACCAATACCACCAGCTAAGCCATCCATCGAAAAGCCATCGGTGTTGGAATTGAAAGAACTGCCAGGGTATTTAAGTTATGTGTTTTGGGGCAACGAAAACACGCTACCCGTTATTATTGAAGATGATTTGGGTGAGCAGCAGGTAGAATCACTTATTTAGGTACTTCAGAGGTACAAAAGAGAAATAGGTTGCACTATTGCAGATATTATTGGCATTTCCCCTAGCATCTGCACTCATAAAATACAACTTAAGGAAGATTGTACTCCAACCATCGAGCACCAGCGCCGTCTGAACCCACCAATTCAAGAGGTGGTTAAGAAGGAAATTATTAAGTTGTTGGATGTAAGAGTGGTTTACCCTATTTCTGACAGTAAATGGGTGAGCCCAGTTCAATGTATGCCCAAAAAAGGGGCATGACTGTTGTTGCAAATGAAATAAATGAGTTGATTCCACTCAGGCCTATGAATGGGTGGAGATTTTGCATGGAATACCGCAAACTAAACTCATGGACTTTGAAAGACCACTTCCCGATGCCCTTTATAGACCAAATAATTGATCGATTGGCCGAAAGGGGGTGGTATTGCTTCTTGGATGGTTATTTTAGATATAACCAAATCTGTATTGCTCCTAAAGATCAAAAGAAGATGACATTCACATGCCCATATAGCACCTTTGCATTTAAGAGAATGTCGTTAGGGTTATGCAATGCACCCGTTACTTTCCAATGGTCCATGATGTCTATTTTCTCAGATATGGTGGAGAACACCTTAGAGGTATTCATGGATGATTTCTCTGTGGTGGGAGATTCATTTAAGCTGTGTTTGGCAAACCTGAGTATGGCCTTGAAAAGATATGTTGAATTCAATTTGGTGTTTAATTAGGAGAAATGCCACTTTATGGTAAAAGAGGGCATCGTTCTCGGGCACAAAACTTCAGCAAAAGGGATAGATGTTGATCAAGCCAAGGTTGAAGTTATTGAGAAACTACCAGCTCCCATTTCAGTGAAGGAAGTGCGTAGTTTTCTTGGACATGCTAGCTTTTACCGGAGGTTTATAGGAGACTTCTTAAAGGTTGCAAATCTACTTTGCAAACTTTTGGAGAGAGAGGTAAAGTTCTCCTTTGATGATGATTTTTTGAAGGAATTTGAATGCTTTACAAAGAAGTTGGTCAAGGCCCCTATCATTGTTGCACCAAACTAGTCAAAACCATTTGAGATCATGTGTGATGGAAACGGTGTTGCCGTTGGAGCTGTATTGGGATAAAAGGAGGACAAACTATTTCATCCAATATATTATGCCAATAAAGCACTGAATGGAGCACAAAAGAATTACACCGTCACTGAACAGGAACTCCTGGCTGTAGTGTATGGTTTTAAGAAATTTTTCTTGGGAGTAAGGTGGTAGTCCACACTAGCCACGTAGCCTTGAGGTATTTGATGGATAAGAAGGACGCAAAACCAAGACTGATTAGATGGGTGTTACTGCTACAAGAATTTGACTTTGAAGTCAAAGATAGGAAGGGTTGTGAAAACCAAGTTGCAGATTATCTATATAGAATGGAAGGTGAGCAGGCAGTTAGTGATGAAATAAAGATAAATGATAGATTTCCTAATGAGGAGATCTTGGCTGTTGCTATGGAGAAAATGCCTTGGTACGCTGATTTTGCAAATTATGTTGTGAGTGAAGTCATTTCAGAAAATTTTTCCTTCCATCAAAGAAAGAAATTCCTTCATGATGTAACACACTACTTCTGGGATGAACCATATCTTTTTTGGTGATGTTCTGACAATATTATAAGGAGATGTGAGCCAGTAGTGAATGTATTATGTATATTGGAAGCATGCCATGCTTCCCCAGTTGGAGGTCACCATGCAGGTGATCAAACGGCTAGAAAGGTGTTGCAAAGTGGCTACTATTGGCCAATATTGTTCAAGGATACTCACGAGTTTGTGCTGAAGTATGACCAATGTTAGAGGTAGGGGTTGATCTCCAAAAGACATGAGATGCCTTTGACTAAGATGCTTGAAATGAAATTGTTTGACGTTTGGGGCAGTGATTTTGTGGGTCCTTTTGTAAGCTCGTATAGGATGAAGTATATTCTAGTTTCTACTAATTATGTCTCGAAATAGGTCGAAGCTATTGCCTTGTCTGATAATGAAGGAAAAAGGGTTGTTGCTTTTCTCAAGAAGAATATCTTTTCTCGCTTTGGAGTACTACATACTATTATAAGTGATGGAGGATTTCATTTTTGCTACAAAGTGTTTTGAGCTATCTTAGAAAAATATGGGGTGAACAGCATAGAGTATCCACTCCATATCACCCACAAACTAGTGGATAAGTGGAGGTGTCAAATCGAGATATTAAAGCCATCCTAGCCAAAATGGTGAATGCTAGTCGGCAATACTGGTTTCGAAAGCTTGATGATTCCTTGAGGGCATATCGGACTACTTTCAAGACACCCATTGGCATGTCACCATTCCAGTTAGTCTATGGAAAAGCATACCACTTACCAATAGAGCTGGAGCAAAGGCTTTATAGGCACTCAAAAGGTTAAATTTGAATTAGAAGGAGCCAGCAAGGCTAAGACTGGGGCAACTGAATGAGGTGGATAAATTCCATCTCGGGGCATATGAAAGAGCAGACCTATACAAATAAAATATAAAGAAGTATCATAATTGAAGGATCAAGAAACGAGATGTCCAAAAAGGTGACTTGGTGCTTCTGTTCAATTCCAAACTCAAACTATTCCCAGGTAAGCTAAAATCTAAGTGTCAGGCCCATTTAGAGTTAGTCAAGTCTACTTATCTGGAGTAGTAGAACTTGAAAATGAAGACGACAACATCTTCAAGGTTAATAGGCAACGAGTCAAACTTTATATCGGTCCAAAAGACTTGATGAAAATTATTGCTACTATATGTCTCGATGAAGTCTGAAGTAATCAAGATACCTGAGTCGTTCCACGACATTAAATCAGGCTCTACATGGGAGGCAACCCATGATCCCTGTGCTTGATCTACTCCAGGTATACCCTAACCCTTAGATTAGTTTTTCTTTGATTTTAAGTTGAGTGTGTAGGGTGAGTTATTGTTGTAATATTTTGTAGTTGACTAGGAGAAATACAAGTACCTGAGGCATTTAACATGGTTTTTTTATTTTGTGAACACCTGTCAAATGGTCTGATTGTTTAACTATGTGATTTGCATCTAAGTGTGACCACTGTGCATCTTGTTATGGTATCAGTTCTAGTGACTTGATAATCATTGCTAAACAATTGCGTAAACTGGATAAGTAGTAACTTGTGATATACTTGTGTGCCATGTGTGTGTGAGATCTTACTTAGTTCCCTTTGTATGTTGAATCCCAAACTTTTCCCGTTAGACTTACCTAGGTTGAAGGATAGGGGTTAGGAAAGGATCATAGACTATTTTAATATTAGTCCACTTTTAGCATAAATGACCTTTCCTGTATGCATAATATCCCTTGATCCCTATTTTGAGCCTGAATAGCCTATTTTTTATGATACCTATCACCGTCCCATTTATATCATAATAAACTTGTTTTGTCCCTGGTTCTCCTTGGATACTATGCACCTTAACTTAGGCAAATGGCCTAAGTTGAGGGTGGCTATCATAGGGTGCATGATGTAAAATGAGTATGGAGAAAGGTGGAATAAAAGAAAGGAATAAAAAGCTAGGTACAGTGGAAAAGAACAAGAAAAGAAAAGTTGTGAAAAAAAAATGATTTTAGAAAAGACCGCACCCATCCTGAATATGTGTGATCAAGAAAATAGAAGAATAGAAAAAGGTTAAAAAGTGAGATCCCAGAAGCTATTGTAGTGTCAAGGAGGCTTAGTCACTTTAAATATCATTGAGTATCATGCCAGCCCATAGCTTACATTACAAGCCAAGGAGAAGACCTATAGTGATCCTGCTGACCTGACTGAAAATCTTGGTAATGAAAATAAGGGCAGGCCTATGGTATTTGACATACATTGATTGGAACTTCATTCTGAGAGTGAGCGTCTTTTGATTGCCCTCTTGGTTACATATGTGATGTCTGATATAAGTGAAGTGAGACGTTTTTGTAGTGAGGGCACACTGGTTATGTTGCTAGTTTCTAACATGTTTGGATAGTGTAATCATGGTACATACATGGTTGTTATTGCTGAATTGATGCCATATCTTGATTCCTGTGTGTCGTATTGTTGTTCTTTAATAATATGCACAGTTATTTTTTTAAATTAATTGACCTTGGAGAAGGTGAAGATGTTTTGAGATAATATGGATGGTTGACTGCTGAATGTAGTTTGTATCCTCTTGGTTGTGTTTTAGTTGCTTGAGGACAAGCAATTGTTTTAAGTTGAAAATGTTGATGTGTGAGCAGATGCTAACACATTTGAGGCTTTTAACTGAGAATAATTACAAAGTCTTAAGAAACTTTTGTCGTTTTGGATTGTTTTCTCTTTGATATTGCAGTAAAAGTCAAGATGCAAGAGAACCAGCAATAATGGAAGTAAAAGAGTTGATTTTTGAGCAATTAGAGAGGGAAGTATAGCTGACGACTTGTCTGATAAGTCGCCAGCCTTGTATAAGCTATCAGAGTTGCTGTCAGCCTTAGACAGAGAATGGTATTTGCAGTGAAGAAGCGACGACAATTTTGATAAGTCATCAACTTTGTGATAAGTTATAAGAATCATCGTCAGCTGTAGACAGTGTAAGGTAGTGGGAGTAGAAGTGTGACAACATTCCCTGATAAACCGTCAGGAATGTCGTCATCCCAAGAAAGAAATCATGAAAGTGGAAGAGGACCTGGAGACAATTCTGATAAGTCGTCAGACTTCTGATAAGCCATCAGAGTGTCATCGTCAGCATAAAGCAGAAATCATCAAACTTGAAGAAGAAGCTGATGACATTTCTGATAAATCATCAGACTCCTGATGAGGTATCACACTTCGTCGTCACCTGTGTGAGAAAAGATCTGTAACCTATGATTTGTTTCCATAATTAGGACGAAGTATTTAAGGCATAATTTAGGGTTTTTCTGAGCATCTTGAACTTCACATTTTCATCAAGTTTTCTCTCTAGTTTTCTCTACAACATTACAATTTACTTTTGGAGAAATTATTGTTACCATTGTTTTGGGATTTTCTACTATGATCAAATCTGAAAAATACTTGTTGCTATTCATCTTGTTGTAAGTTCATCTATCAAATGATGAATTCAACTTGTTGTCTTGCTTATTATATTATGAGTAGCTAAATTCCCTTAACTCGAGTTGTGGGATCTATGGGTTTTGTAATGTAACTAAGTGTTCAAGATTCTAACGGTGGTAGAAACTTCTTGTTAGTTCCATTATTTTATATTTTGACTATTGGCTGCAAAAAATAGGCCTTGCTTACTAGTGATTTTCTTGAGATAAGAAATCAACCCTAGTAAGAAACGAATTATCAACAGGGACTTGGAAGCATAAAACTTCCATTTTATAATTAATGTTGTAACAAGATTAATTAACTTGAGAAAACATCTTGTTATGAAATATAAATTCCCTAAGTTCGAAAGAATTAGGTGGTTAAATTTCTAAATAGGTTGAGAAATATTTAGACATAACTTCGACAGGGATAGTCTGTTGTTCCTACCTACCACAAGAATCTTGAACCGTTACTAGCGTCTGTCAAATCCCAACACCCATAGTGAATATAACTCTTGTTTCCCGTATCATATTGATTTCAAACACTGAATTAAGAAGTAATTATTTGCAACCTTTCTATAAAAACCCATTCACAAGAAACTACTAACAATCAGTTGATTAACCCGCAGATAACTCAAATTCACACCATATTCCCTGTGAGATTCGACCCCAACCTAGCTGGGTTATATATTGACAATGATCGCTTATATTCTCGTAAGTGAGGTGTAGTTTGAGCATTATCTCTTACATAGTATTTCACTTTTTCACAAACGCACACACAACACCAACACATACACATACTATTTTTCCAGTAAGCATACATTCTCACTTTCTTTCTTTCCAGTCATAATTGTGACACATTCATACAAACAACGAAAAGAGAGAAAGATAGTATCCGGCGAGTAAATGAAAAATAAAAGAAAAGCGGAAGAGAAATAATGGAAAATCAGTCAAAGAAAAATGGGGAGAAAAACAGAGAATTAATGGAGAAACAACAAGCCATCACAATTGTTATTGTTTCAGTCATAGTTTGCCAGAAAATATATAAAATCAATAATAAAAAATCAGAGTCATCTGAGCCATCACCGTCTAAAACCTCCTCATCTTTCCCATCATTAACCAGTCATTGCCGCCAGCAAAAGCACTGGGAAACTAGCCAAACCACGCCATCCCAGCAAAAATTGGCCCGTCGATATTTCATCTATGTCAAAACCGATGAACCAGCGACTAAAACTTCCCCAAAAACCACCGCAAACCGCCGAATCCGGCGTTTCCCAACACCTTTCCCCCAAATCTTTCACTGGCGCTTCCTTCCCCTTCTTTCTCTATGCGTCATCCCCTCTTTCTTCTTTTGCCTCGCTGCTGTTTGTCGGCGAAGCCTCCATGGATGAAACCCCCCTCTCCGACCTTCAATCCCATACACTGGCACAACCTCTCCGGCCAACCTCCTCCCCGGAATCACTTTGTAGTTACCGTTCACATATAGAAAAATACTATGTACTAATATCGTGTTTTCCTTTTAACTGTTTCTTAATTGTTAATTTAGTTTACTGATGAATATAAAATGATGGTTTTATATTATTTTATTCTATTATTTTGTCATTATTATTTTTTATTTATTTATTTATTATCATTTATAAGACCTAATAATTATTTATTAAATAAATTTTGTTCAATTTCTTAATAAAATTAAATAGCATTTTGAATAAATAAAAATTGTTACGAATTTATAGTGGACCATTCATGCTTATAATGATAAATAAATTTTAGGCACGATTAAGATATCCGTCTCAATTAAGAATGCGACAAACGCATCTTTTCAAGACATTTTAAATTCAAGGATGCACATAATACACCTTGACAAATATTTTTCTAAAATTAACTTTCGTTGATTTATTTAATATAAGATATATATAAACAGATGATAGATATTAAAAATAAATGAATTTAGGCCTTAACACAATTTATTCAAAATATTTTAAGTCAAGATAAGTCAATAAAAGAGGCCGTACTAGAACCGCGAGACTCGAGGGATGCCACGCACCTTCCCTTTGGTCAAAAGAATTCCTCACCTGGTCTTCTGTTTTTGAAGACCATAATAAAGAGTCATTTTATTTTGACTAGGGATTCAAAAAGGTAACTTGGAACACCAAAACTTAATTCCAAGTGGAGACTCTATAATTAAATTAATCTCTATTCAATATCATCACTTTAATTGGAAAAGCCATTTGACTCCGACCACGAGCGAAAAAGGGGTATGATATCTCTGGCGACTCTGTTGGGGAATGTATCAAAATTCGAGCTTTGGATATTGGCCTTTACTTGCTTAAATTATTTTTATATTATGTTTGTTGGTCTTATGTGCTACTTATCGCTCATAAGGTGTATGATATCTTTGGCCTTATGGCCTTATCCTACTTTCTTTTTTGTCAGGGCACCTGGTGAAGGATTATAGTCACACATATTAGGTGGGGTTTGGATAGGCAACCAAGGCGGAGTAGCACTACTACCGAACAAGTTGTCCCTCCCCAACTTGAGTGTCCGCTCGTGTAAGCCAGTCTAGACACCTATCTCTATTAGGCTAAACTTAGAAGAACTGAAAACTCAGAACCTAGTTATCCCTATTAGGTTCTGCTTTATTTGCATTATATGCATTTGACATAGTGGAACTCGGCACAAGGGTCGGGTCTGTCGAGGACAGGTGTCCCTTTTATAATGACCAACATGTGCATCCTTCGTGCTCTTTGACATTTTTTTTGGTAGGATATTTGATTGTTGACCGGCTTTTAGGCAACTTTGAAATACAAGAGATTATATTATCTTCAAATTTAGCGAATCATTTTTCAAAGAAAAATTTTATTTTTTAAAAAAATAATTTATTTAAAATACAGTAACATAGTTTTACAATTTGCATGAACTACGAGGGTCTGATTCTCACTCTTTAGTGAGATACGTAGAAAATACGTATCGGGATACGACCCTGTATTTAAAAATTACTATTCATAAATTTATTAAAAGATATTTTTTTGAAAAAATAAAAATAAAAATAAAAATAAAATTAAAAATAAAAATAAAAATAAAAATAAAAATGATAAAAAAAATAACTATTTTCATTAGTATAATTATTTTATTTTATTTTCCCATTCTTCTTTTCTTTTTTCTTTTATTCTCAAATTTAATTTTATTATATATTTTAATAGCCCTGAATCTTCAGAGATCATGAGGCTAAGTTTTTACAAAATAAAAATATAAAATACATAAATCGTAATAGCCCTGAACCTTAAGGGGTTGTGAGCTAGTTTTGATAAATTAATAAAACATGTATATTTATAACTTTATAGTCCTGAACCTTGAAGGGTCGTGGGGCTGAATTTTTTATACAATTTTATATATAAAACAATCATTTTTCTTTCTTTATTTCTAAGTCATTTTCTTTTAAGTGTACTTAGAGGGTATTTTCTCCAAACACATGGTCAAAATTGTCTAGAGGTCTGTTGTTGTAAATTTTTGATAGAGTTGGTTTGAATAAATGCTCTCTTTTAGAAAGAAAAAATAAAAATGTTGTCAGTCATGTTTTTTTCAATTTTTATTTTTGAATAAAATTATTTGTATCTAAGTCCAATTTAGTGGTCACATTAACGAGTCAAGTTTAAAAAGTAAAAATTAATGAATTAAGTTCTACCTAATTGTAGACATCTTCTAATATTGTCTCCCTATCCATAGGTATAACATGTCTCCTCCAGTTCATGGAAAGTGTCAAAATAGGAAGAGGGATGGGAGTGTACCACTTCAGGTTGTGGATTATACCCCTTTGCAGCTTTGGTTGTGGTGGAACAAAATGGATACATTCGATTATAATGAGATACATAAGTATTTGGGTTTTATTGACAAGTATCATAACCCATAGTAGGGAGGTGGTTTATGCATTACTGACTTTTTGGGACCCAAGGAACAATGTATTTCACTTTTCAGATTTTGAGTTGACCCCAACTTTAGAGAAGATAGTGGCATATGTTGGATATAGGGATATGCATCGGAAAAAACTTATAGCCCCAAGACTCATCTCGATAAACAGGTTCTGCAAGCTCATGAATATACGAAACTCAAAAGAAGAGTCAATGAAAAAAGGTTAGGTTTCCTTGCAGTTTTTGTATGACAGGTATGGAAGGCAAGAGGGGTTTGAGAAGTACGGTAAACAACTCTATAACAAGGGAAGTTTTGAGGCTTGAAAAATTCATGAACGATTTGCATTCATGGTAGCTTTTTTAGGCATTATGGTTTTCCCAAGGAGTGAGAGAAAAATTAATATTCATTTAGCTGGAGTGGTACATATACTAATTAATAAATATTACACTAAGGTACTAATGATATTGGCCGATATTTACCATGCTCTGACCTTTTGTCAGAAAGAAAAGGGTCTTTTCAAGGGATGTAATATCTTGCTACAGATGTGAATTGTGAAACATCTTTACCGACGTCCTACAGTGGCAAGGTTTGATCCAGAACGATTCAATCACATCAAAGATTATGAAGAGAGGTTAGAGAAATATAAATTCCCAGAAGGAATTAGAGATTGGGATAAGCTTTTTCGTTTTTTGACAGTAGATAAAATCACTTGGAATCTCCCTTGGTTCCCCAGGAAGCAAGTTCTACATAGTTCTGTCATTCGACCGTTCTTGTTATTAATGGGTATTAGGGGTGTTCAACCTCATGTTCCATTGCGGGTCTTACGCCAGCTAGGCAGACATCAAGTAATTCCCATAACAAAAAATATGGTTGAGTTTGTATTTGAGGTCAGACCAGAGATTCCACTGCGGAGGGATTAGCCCAGCAGATTTGGGATGGTTGTTGTCTCATGGGAAATGAAACAATGGTCATAGAGCATGAGAAGGGAGACGTACATCCATACTATCATGAATGGTTTGAAAAACAGCCAAATCCACCAGTCAAACCGAAAAGATCAGTCAAGGGACCCATAGACCTTGAAGCTACGATCAGGATAGGGCTCGAGAGTGTCATACAAGAACATCATGCTACCAACCAAGATTTGAGAGTAGAATAGAAGTATGCCAGGGAAAAAATAGAAGAACAACAAAGGGAATTTGCTGAAGAGAAAGCCAATTCAGCAGATATTGAGCTCGCACTTTGGGGACAAATCAGATTGGCTACCACCAAGGGGTCACAAGTTGCAGAACTTTAGGCATCTCACCGCCAGCAGTTACAAGAAGTTGAAAAGAACATACAAGAATAATTTGATCTAGAGAGAGCTCAGTGGATACATGAAAGAGGGATATTACGAGAACAGCTGGAGGTTGCTTCTACTCGTGAACGTGCAAGGGAGATGATTGATTCCTGAGATCGACAGGCCTATGAATGGGATTAGTCCTTTAGTTCCCTTTGAGGAAAGGTCCACTGTGTAGTGCATGATACCGCCAAATAGGTTTAGACTACCAGCAGTTGAATCATGAAGAATTTTTAGCACAAGTACCACCTTTTGCCTAGTGTCTCACCACTTCTTGGAGGACATATACTTGGGTTTGGGAGGTCATATTAATCTGAGGTTTCCTTGATTGAGAATGTTGAAGTTACAAGAATCAGTTTAAGACTTTGAGACATTGGGGTTTAGTTGTATAAGTGGATAGTTTCTTTCTTTGAGTTTTTCAGTTTCAGTTTAAAAACTTCTTGTTCAGATGTTATGTCTTTTAGATAATCGTATTTTTTTAAGTTTAATTTTATTTGAAAGATATCAGTTAGTAGGTTTTATCTTAGGAGTTGTGTCATTCATCTTGTCGTATTTGCATTTGAAAACTATAGAATGTAATAAAGTTGGCAGTTTATCTCTATATATGTTACATATATTTTAATTTACTTACTTTATTTATATATATATAAATAATAATAATAATAATAATAATAATAATAATAACAATAATATATATATATATATATATATATATAATTTTAAAAAAAATCAATCATTTTTGTTAAGTTTTTTTTTTTTAACTACGCAAGATCTAATTCATGTCCTGGCATGATACATAAGCAACCCTCCAAAGGTTTCAATCATAACTTTTTGAAAAGTGTACCTAGAAAAAATGGGATGAAAACATAAGGCCTTCCATGATAGGTTAGAAAATGCATCTAGAAGCATAACATACAACGTACCATTATAATGTGTTAACTATGTAACACTCACCCGTTTGCTACTTGGTAACAAAAAAGACAAAGTAGTTGGTGGTTGGTTTGTGGTTTAAACTGGCATAAAATCCATACAAAACTAGATACAAGGGAAAAAGAAAGATGACCGTCAAAGAGGGTGTAGGGTTTGACAGTGAGAAAGAGAAAAATCAATTGATTTCGTAGGAATTAGTTTCAATGGAAGAAATTAAGTTATTGAAACAATAGATGGCAGAAATGTACCAAGCTTGGTTGAATAGACAAGCCCCACCTTCCTCAATCCCTGGGCTTTCGAATACGAATGATCCAAATCCTGCTCAAGCTCAAACTAGCGATCCATTATACCCACCTGTATTTGTCCTGTATGCTAATGTCATTGGCATTTATGGTACTTCTACCATGTACCCACCAAATCCATCTGTCATAAATAATCCACTTTTCATTTCTGTAGCACCAAATACTGTGGGCCCTCATTCAATAGTACAGAAGAATTTGGGGGAACTAGTCATGATCTATTGTATCCTCCTGAAATGACTTTCAAATCCCAAAATACATATTATCATGCTCATCAACACGATTCTCCTATCATTATTGAGAAGATTGTTAAGAATGAGAAACAAGAGAAAATGGCTAGAAAAATAAGAAGCTTGGAGCAGAGTATGAAAAATATGCAAGGATTAGGAGGACCAAAGAGTGTTTCATACAAAGATTTGTGTATGTTTCCTGATGTCCATTTGTTGCTGGGGTTCAAAATGCCAAAGTTTGACAAATACAAGGTCATGGTGATCCTGTAGCTCACTTGAAAATGTTCTGCAATCAATTAAGGGGAGAAGGAGGAAAAAAAGAATTACTCATGGCTTACTTTGGAGAAAACTTGGCTGGGGTAGCTTTTGAAAGGTTTATTGACCAAGACATTTCCCGTTGGCACGTGTGGGATGACATGGCTCGGGAGTTTTTTCAACAATTTTAATATAATATCAAGATAGTGCCAGATCACAATACACTTGCTAACATGAGAAAAAAGGCAACTAAAAGTTTCCAAGAATATGTTGTTAGATGGACAGAGCAGGCTGCAAGAGTTAGACCATCGATAAAGGAGTCTGAAATGATTGATATCTTTCTATATGCACAAGAACCTGATTATTTCCATCATTTTCTTTCTACTATTGGAAGCACATTTACTGGAGTCATTAAAGTTGGAGAGATGGTAGAGAATGGAATTAAGTCCAAAAATATTATAAGCCAGGCCACTTTGAAAGCAAAAACATAGGTAATTCAAAGTGGTTCAGGAAGTTTTGGTGGAAAGAAAAGAAAAGAGGATGCAGCTACTATTGTTCCAGGTCCACAACAAAATTAGAGAGGTGTGAATCACCCTTACGCATAATCTCAATCTCAAATTTATGTCCAAGACCCATATAACCATCCAAAACACTATATTTCTCCACAAAATTCATTATATTTCATTCCATCTCCTCAGTATTCTACCTATAATGCACAACCATATGTTTAGGTTCCTTCTTACCCACAATGGTGTGCACCAGCCATCCAAAATTATCCACCAGTCCCACAAGTTCAAAGATTCCCCCCAAGGTCTAATTTCTGGCCTAGAGCGGACAACAAGAAGGACAACATAGGCAGCGATAATTTTACTTATATTAGAATATCTTACACTAGCTTGTTTCAGATGCTGAGGAAAATGAATATTCTAAGCCAAATTAAGAGAAGGATCCTGAATCCTTCCCCGAAGAACTTGGATTATTCTAAAATATATGAATACTATTTTGATACCTCAGGGCATGACACAGAGAAATATTGGTATCTGAAAAGAGCCATTCAGGAGCTGATTGACACACAACAAATCATGGTGCAAAGTCTAGACGCTCCAAATGTTAATCAAATTCTATTGCCAGATCACAATGAAACAAACATGCTTGAAGTGATACCCAGTAGTAAAGAGGTTGTGTTTTCCTTCAAGCCGATCATTAAAATTAAAACGGATATGGAAAAAATCAACAAGTGTTATGGATTTGACAAAAGAAAACCTACACAAGTGGAGGAGGTGATAACAAAGCCTGAATCATCGAATCTTCCCTTTGTCATGGAGAAAAATATTCCAAAAAGTGTTGGGTCAAGTCAAGTAAAACCAAAGCTCATTGTTCCTGGAAGACCCACTAAGCCTCTTTTAATCATAAAAGGATCTCCAATAGCTCCTATTGTTATTAAACCAGTGTTATAGCTGCCTTTGATTAATACCAAGGCGGTCCCCTGGAACTACGATAGCATTATGGTGATGCACAAGGGAAAGAAATAATCAAAGAGGTGGATAAAATAGGGGGATTAACCCATTCTGGGAGGTGTTACGCCCCAGTGGAGTTAAGAAAGAATAAACAAGGCAATGAAGAATGAATGACAGTCAAGAAGCCTATTACTAAATAAGAGGCTGAAGAATTCTTCAAGAAGATGAAGTTACCAAAATATTCTGTTGTAGAACAATTGAGGAAGACACCAGCACAGATTTCTCTATTGTCTTTATTGATACACTCGAAAGATCACCGCAAGGCCATAATAAAGATTTTAAATGAGGCATATGTGTCCAGTGATATTAAGGTGAATTAATTGGAAAAATTTATTGGAAGGATTCTTGAGGTAAATAAGATCACTTTCTCCAACGATGAATTGCTTGTAGAAGGCATTGGACATAATCAAGGTCTCTACATTACTGTGAAATATGAGCATTCCTATGTTACTCTAGTGTTGATTGGTGGGGGGTCTGGTGCTAACATTTGACCTATGGCAACTTTGCAAAAGTTGAATGTTAACATGGAAAGGATCCGACCTAATAGTGTAAGCGTCAAAGGCTTTGATGGAGCAAAAATGGATGTCATTGGTGAAATAGAGCTCATATTAACAATCAAGCCTGTGGATTTTGTTTTAGATTTTTAAGTGCTGAACATTAATGCTTCATATACTATGTTGTTTGGTAGGCCATGGGTTTGTAGAACTGGAGTAGTCGCATCTACGTTGCACCAAATGGTCAAGTTTGAACATGACAGGCAAGAAATAGTTATTTGTGGTGAAGAAGACTTATCCATGTATAAATACTACTCTATTTTCTCTATTAAAGCAGATACTACAGATAGAGTGCTAATTCATCAAGCTTCTAAGGCAGTGAATGTTGAGTATATCATTGAGGGGAATCTCATTCTACAACCACAACTATCCTTAATATCTGTTATCGTAGTGAATGAAATCTTAAAGTATGGTTTTGAACCAGGAAAAGGTTTGGGGATATTTTTGCAAGGCAGGGCTCATCCAGTAAACCTCTATGAGAGCCTCGGTACCTTTGGTTTGGGATACGAACCCACTTTTGAGGACAAAAAGAAGGTTAAAAGCGCAAGAAATATTCATGGTCACTTACCAAACTGATACCTCCACTTCATGAGTCTTTCATCAAAGACAATGCTGTTGGATCCTCCATGTTACCTGTCATAGAGTCAATGAATGGTGATGCTACAAATTTAATTGGCCTTTTCTAGAATATGTTCATTGAAGATGATATGGTTGAAATTAGGGAAGGTACCAGTAATGCAAATATGCAGTTCATCAGCCTTGATGTCCAGCTTAACAATTGGGAGGCCACTTCCCTTACTACTATGAAGGAGTCTTGGTAGTTTGTTTATTTGTCTTTATAATTTAAATAATTCTAGGGTTGTAATTCAAATCTGTACCTTGGTATTTTAGGTTTAAACTTTTTCTATCTTTGTTTTAATGAAATATAGTTTTCCTTTTGTTTAATTTTGATTCCAATATTTATTTTCTACTATACAGTTCTTTCTATGTCGATTCTAATAATATGGCATGCATGAAGAATTTTCAACCAGATTTAAAAACCCAATCTAATTATGAAATAATGAATAAAGAGGTTGAATACAATGAAGAGGAAGCATTTGAAGATATAAGCAAAAATTTTAAACAGTTTGAGAATAAGTCAAATCCAAATTTGGATGAAACTGAGGTGATCAGTTTAGGAGATCATGAAAATATTAAAGAGACTAAGATAAGTGTACATGATCAACCACAATAAAAGAAAGCTATAATTGAAGTTTTTCTTGAGTACAAAGACATCTTTGCATGGTCTTACGATGATATACCCGGTTTAAGCACTGATTTGGTAGTTCATAAGTTGCCAATTGATCCTGTTTTCCCTCCTATGAAGAAAGAGTTAAGGAAACTTAAAACTGACATGAGTGTAAAAATCAAAGAGGAAATCAGAAATCAACTTAAAGCTAAAGTCATTCGAGTGGCCCAATATCTTACTTGGTTGGCAAATATTGTCCCTGTTCCAAATAAGGATGGCAAAGTTTGGATGTGTGTTAATTATCATGATCTAAATAAAGCAAGTCCGAAAGATGATTTTCCGCTTCCCAATATAATATTTTATTGGACAATTCTGCCAAACATGATCTTACATCTTTTGTGGATTGTTATACGGGGTATCACCAGATCATTATGGATCCAAAAAATATGGAAAAGACATTAGTTATCATGTCATGAGGGATATATTATTATCGAGTTATGCCATTTGGATTAAAAAATGTTGGGGCAACTTATATGAGGGCAATGACCACAAAGAGATTGAAGTTTATGTGGATGACATGATCATTAAATTAAGAGAGCAGTCTGACCATGTCAAAGATCTGAGGAGATTTTTTGAAAGGCTTCGAAGGTATGATTCAAACTTAACCCAGCAAAATGTGTATTTGGAGCCCTGTCAGGAAAAATCCTAGGGTTCATAGTCAGTCGATGTGGCATTGAGTTAGATCCTTCAAAAATAAAAGCTATTCAAGATTTAACTCCACCAAAGAATAAAATGGAAGTGATGAGCTTACTTGGAAGGTTGAATTATATCAGTAGATTCATTGCCCATCTTACAACAACCCTAAGCCAATATTCAAGTTGTTGAAAACGAATGCTAAAGTTTAATAGACTAAAGAATGTCAAGAGGCATTTGACCAAATTAAGAGGTACTTGTCAAATCTTCCTATTTTGGCTCCTTCCCATCCAGAAAGACCCTTGACATTATATATGTCTTTGTTAGACAATTCTTTGGGTTGTATTGGATCAACATAATGTCACGGGCAGAAAAAAATAGGCCATCTACTACCTTAGTAAAAAGTTTATCACTTATGAGGCTAAATACACTTTTCTTGAAAAGACATGTTGCGCCTTAACTTGGGTAGCACAAAAGTTGAAACATTACTTGTCATCTTACACTACTTACCTTATCTCTCATATGAATTCCTTAAAAAATATTATCAAAAGTCTATGCCTACAGGTATACTCCCAAAATGGTAGATGCTGCTCACGGAGTTTGATATTGTCTATGTGACACGAACTATAATGTAAGCTCAAGCTTTAGCGGATCATTTGGCTGAAAATCCTATTTATAAGGAATATGAACCATTGAAGACCTATTTTCTAGATGATGAGGTATTGTGTGTTAATGAGGTTATTTTTTATAATTGCCATTCAGGTTAGAATTTGTTCTTTGAAGGAGTTGCTAATATAAAAGGAGTAGGGATAGGGGCAGTCCTTATTTTTGAATCAGGATAATACTATCCTGTAACAGCCCAACTTTGATTCTACTGTACAAATAATATGGCAAAATACGAAGCGTGCATTCTAGGTTTGAGACTATCCATTGATATGGGAATTCAAGAACTGTTAGTGTTAGGAGATTCAGATTTACTAGTCCACCAAATCCAAGGAGATTGGGAGAGTCGTGACTACAAGCTTATACTGTATCATGGTTGTTTGCAAGATCTATGTCAAAGATTTGTATCAGTAAAGTTCAAACATATTCCCAAAGCTTATAATGAGATTGTGGATGCTTTGGCGACTTTATCTTTGTTTGCAAGATCTGTGTCAAAGATTTGTATCAGCAAAGTTCAAACATATTCCCAAAGCTCATAATGAGATTGTTGATGCTTTGGCGACTTTATATTTGATGTTCCAACATCCTGACAAGACTCATATCGATCTCTTACATATGAAGATCCGTGATCAACATGCATATTGTAATGTGGTTGAGGAAGAGCTTGATGGTGAGCCGTGGTTCCATGATATCAAAGAATATATTCAGAATAAAAAATATCCCATACATGCCGATGGTAACCAAAAGAGAACCATTCGATGACTGGCTAGCATATTTTTCCTAAGTGGAGGAATCTTGTATAAGAGGACTCCAGATTTGGGACTTTTAAGGTGCATAGATGCTAAAGAAGCTTCAAAAATCATGACTGAAGTATATTTTGGGATTTGTGGACCACACATAAGCGGGTACGTTTTGGCAAAGAAATACTTCGAGCAGGTTATTATTGGTTCACCATAGAGCAAGATTCCATCAATTTCATTCGTAAATGCATGAATGCCAGGTACACAGGGACTTGATACATTCCTGATGTGCTAGATTTTTGTAGCATATTTAAGACTTTTTAACTTGAAATAATTGTAAGTTCTTACGTAATTATTGGTGTTTTTGATGTTATTACTTAAGATTTTTTTAGAAAGTCAAGGATGGGAGGAAAACATTGGAAAGATGAACAAAATAAGTAAAATCTGGTACAAGTGAGCTGATATGAGTCTGACGGCATTTATTACAAGCCGTCAGAGATGTGGTAAGCTACTAGAAAAAGGCATCCAGAAGAACAGTAAAGAAGAGTTGCTGGATGAAGGTGACGACATTCTCAAAATGTCATCACAAGTGTGGTAAGCTATCAGAAGATGCAGTCAAGTGGGATAGAACAAGGTGAAATAAGCTGAAGGTCTGACGATATTTACTACACGCAGTCACTCCTCTGGTAAGCCATCGGAGGACATGGTCAGAGTGAGGTAGAATAGGTTAAGAAGGCACGACTTCTGACGACATATCTGAGATGTCATTAGAAGCCTGGCGATCAACACCAATATGCTATCACCTAAATTTGAGCCCAGCTATGATTTTGTTATTTTATTACCTTAATTAGGCTTTAGTATAAATAGAATCTTTTAGGGTTTTTGATTCATTCATAATTAATCTATCAGACAATTGACCTAGGGAAGAGAGGCACGTAACATTGCTCTCTTACATCAATTATTCTTCTTGTTTTTATCAACTGTTTTTGGGTTTCTACCTTGTGATTCAATCGAAGAAACTACTTGTTGTTTTTCATCTAATCGTAAGTTATCCTTATCATTATGAATTCAACTTGTGATTTTGTTCATCAAATCATGAGTGGCTAATTCCATTAGTTGGGGTTATGGGATCCATGGATTAGGGTTTGATATGATACTAGGTATTTAACGGATTCAAAGAGTAGTGGAACATCTTGAAATTCTGTTGTTTTAACTGAAATCTAGTGGTTACAAAGATTAGGTTATGTCTTAGGTTTTATTTGCTTCTAACGAAGAAATAGACTAGAGGACGTGAATTATCAACTGGAACTCGGAAGCTACCAACCTTCTGTTTAATGATTAATGCCATAACTGGATTAATCTACCTGAGATAACATCCTATTAGAAATAGATAAGTTATCTAAGTTTGAGAGAATTAGATAATAAATTGTCTGGTGAGGTCGAGAGATAAGTCAGATAGTATAATCGTCAGGTATATTCTGTTGTTCTAATCATTCCGAGAATCTCTAGCATTACCTAGTATCTGTCAATTCCCAAAACCCTTGGTGAATATAGCTCTGGTTTCCATTTATATTGATTACAAACATTAATATTGAAGTGAAAATATTACTTGATACTTTCAAAACCCTCATCTTAATTTTATATTTTTTTACCAATGAATTGAACTTGTAGCTATAGCTTCAAATTAGCTTAATCGCCACTCACATTGTTCCCTGTGGATTCAACTCCGACTCCAAAGTTGGGTAAATATATTGACGACTACTGTCTTACACTAATTTGAGGTATAAGTTGAGTGTTATCAAAAATGGCGCCATTGCCGGGGAATAATTTGGCGTATTGAGTTGGTTTGGAATTTTAGCCTACTAGCTTGAATTCAAACTTATAAATATTTGTTTTTAGTTTTCTTTTATTTCTTGCGTTAGGTAGATTTTTATTTTAGTTTACTTATTGCTATGACATTGTGGAATGAACATGAGCTTAGTGGTTGAAAATCTTATCTTGATGATCCATGTCCATATTGTGATGGACCTCACTTTTGGCAAGATTGTAGATATGCTCTCCGGAGAGAGATGTGTGCACCATCTCCATCCTATAAAGAGTATGATTGTTCTTTATGTGGCGGTCGAGATGGACATTGGAGTGATTACCTAAATGCCCCATCCCCCTATTGTGCTAACCCAAATTCTATTTCTTCTTATGAGTTTGATAGGTTTTATGGTCAAGAAAAAGAAGAACGAATCACCAGTAACAGTGACATTGAAGCTATGTTTCAACGAATGTTGGATCTCCAGAAAGAAACATATGATATCGTATGTGATATGTGTCAAGATATGAAGCCGATCATTCATGAGGAAATGGATATAGAGGTCAATTATTCAAAACATTCTTCTATATTATGTTTAGATGATATCTTGTCTGTGGAATCATTTAACATAATGGAAGAGTGTGAAGATGAGGAGCAAGAATCCTATACTGATGATGAGCTTGATGTTGATCTTCCATTAGAGATTTCCTAACCAACTGAACCATTCATGAACGAAGATGCCAAAAATGAGGAAATGGTTCTAGAATTGAAAGAAGAAATTAAGAACAATCCCTGTGAAGACTCTAGTCCATTTCGGGGTAAGGATACTAATAGAGATGCTACTCCAGAATTGAGAGTCAGTCCTCATTCGAACCACTTTTCAACATTATGCTTGGTGGATGTGAAGAAAGTCAAATCACCCAAGCAAATGATGAATCTTGAAAATAAGGTGGAAAATTCTTACATTTTGGAGTTTATCTTTCCAAAAGGGTATACTACAACCCCAGTCTTGAAGGCCAAGAAGCTTAAAGATCGATATCCATTTAGTGGCTTTTTAAGATCCTCATCGTTGCCCAATGAGCCCACATGAAAGTTTGATGTAAAATTGGGCAAGCAATTCAAGTCTTTGAAGTGGCATGATAGAACATTCCTTATCATGCCCTCACATTTGCCCAACGGACCTAAAAGATGTAAAGATCAAAATATGGGCTAACAATTTAAATCGTCAAAGTGGAGGGATAAAGGATGACTGGATGTTGTCGTGCCGCGACACTAAATTAGGCACTTCTTGGGAGGCAACCCAAGGTATTTTGTTGTTTGTACTTGTATTATGTGATTGACATCAGATCTTCACACCCATGGTGCCATAGGTATGTTTCTAACTCTCTTGTTTTGATTTGACGTGTTGGGAACAATGCATGATATTAAGTTGAGGGTGGGGATACTTGTGGGTATTGATGTTCTCCTGGGGTTTTTGTTGTCGTGCCTTTTTTCCCCAGAGTTTTGGTCCTAGTAGAGCCGACATATTTAGGCATATTGTGTTCTATTTTGTGATGTGTTATGGTTAATTGGGAGAAAAATAAGTATCTAGGATAGATGACATATTTTTGTTGATTTTTTAGACTGATAAACACCTCTCCGTTGGTCTATTTTATAACTGTGTGATATATATTTATGTGTGACCACTGTGCATCTTGTTATGGCATTAGTACTAGTGACATGATATCTACTGCTAAACAATCGCATGAACCAGATAGGTAGTAGCTTGTGATGCACCTTTGTGCCAGGTGTGTGTGAGCTACTACTTAGTTCCCTTTGTCTGTTAAATTCAGAACTTTCCCGGTTAGTCTTACTTTGGTTGAAAGATAGGAGTTAGGAAAGGATCATAGGCCGTTGTTGATGTTAGTCCACTTTTAGCCTAAATGACCTTCCCTATTATGCATGATGTCTCTTGATATTTTGAGCCTGAATTGACCATTTCTTTCTATGACACCTATCACCTTCCCATTTATATCATAATAAACCTGTTTTGTCCCTGGTCCTCCTTGGACACTGTGCACCTTGACTTAGGCAAATAGCCTAAGTTGAGGGTGGCTATCATAGGGGTGCGTGATGTAAAATGAGTATGATTAATGGTCAAATAAAAAAAAATAGGGTGCTGCGGAAAAAGAATAAGAAAAGAATAGTTGTGAAAAAAAATGAATAAGAAAAGCCACATCCATCCTGAATAATGTGTGATCAAGAAAAGGAGAAAAAGAAGAAAAAGGTTAATAAGTGAACCCCAAAATTTAAGGTAGTGCCAAGGAGGCTTAGTCACTCTAAATGCCATTGAATATCATACCATCCCTTAGCCTATATTACAAGTGAAAGAAAAGACCTATAGTGATCCTAACTAACCTATCTGGACACCTTGGTAATGAAAATAAGGGCAAGCATATGGTATTTGACATGCATTGATTGGAATTTCTTTCTGAGAGTGAGTGTCTCTTGACCGTCCCCGCATTGACATGCTTGAGTTCATATATGAGTGAAGAGGGACTTCCTTATTGTAAGGGCACATCGGTTGCATTGCCAGCTGTTTAATTATTTGGGTAGTGTAACTTGTACATATGCATGGTTATTGTTGCTGAATTGATGTCATCTCTTGATTTCTTTGGGTCACATTGTTAATCTTTATTGATATGCACAATTGGATTTATAAGTAATTGAACGCGGAGAGTGGCATGAGTGTTGAGCTAAACTGGATAATCAACTGTGATAGGTATCTTATGTGTCTCTTGGTTAAGAATCGTAGTATGGTGTTATGTATTTGCTTAAGGACAAGCAATTGTTTTAAGTTGAGGGTGTTGATGTGCTAGATTTTTGTAGCACATTTAAGACTTTTTAACTTGAAATAATTGTAAGTTCTTAAGTAATTGTTGGTGTTTTTGATGTTATTTCTTAAGATTTTGTAGGAAAGTCAAGGATGGGAGGAAAACATAGGAAAGATGAACAAAATAAGTAAAATTTGGTACAAGTGAGCTAATATGAGTTCTGACGGCATTTCTTGCAATCCGTCAGAGATGTGGTAAGCTACCAAAAAAATGCGTCAGGAAGAACAGTAAATAAGAGTTGCTGGATGAAGGTGATGACATTCTCAATATGTCGTCACAAGTGTGGTAAGCCGTCAGAAGATGTCGTCAAGTAGGACAGAACATGGTGAAATAAGCTAAAGGTCTGACGACATTTGCTATATGCCATCACTCCTCTGCTAAGCTGTCGGAGGACATCGTCAGAGTGAGGAAGAATAGGTTAAGAAGGCATGACTTCTGATGACATATCTGAGACACCATCAGAAGCCTGACGATCAACACCAATATGCCGTCACCTAAATCTGAGCCCAGCTGTGATTTTGTTATTTTACTACCTTAATTAGGATTTAGTATAAATAGCATCTTTTAGGGTTTTTGATTCATTCATAATTCATCTATCAGACAATAAACCTAGGGAAGAGAGGCACGTAACATTGCTCTCTTATATCAATTATTCTTCTTATTTTTATCAACTATTTTTTAGTTTCTACCTTGTGATTCAATCGAAGAAACTACTTGTTATATTTCATCTAATCGTAAGTTATTAAGTTATCCTTATCATTATGAATTCAACTTGTGATTTCGTTCATCAAATCATGAGCAGCTAATTCCATTAGACGGGGTTATGGGATTCATGGATTAGGGTTTGATATGATACTAGGTGTTTAATGGATTCAAAGAGTAGTGGAACATCTTGAAATTTTGTTGTTTTAACTAAAATATAATGGGTGCAAACATTAGGTTATGCCGTAGGTTTTATTTGATTCATACAGAGAAATAGACTAGAGGACATGAATTATCAACAGGGACTCGGAAGCTACCAACCTTCTGTTTAATTATTAATGACGTACCTGGGTTAATCTACCTGAGATAACATCCTATTGGAAATAGATAAGTTATCTAAGTTCGAGAGAATTAGATAATAAATTGTCTGGTGAGGTCGAGAGATAATTCAGATAGTATAATCCTCAGGGATATTCTGTTGTTCTAATCATTCCGAGAATCTCTAGCATTACCTAGTATCTGTCAATTCCCAAAACCCTTGGTGAACATGGCTCTGGTTTCCCATTTTTATTGATTACAAACACTAATGTTGAAGTGACAACATTAATTGATACTTTCAAAACCCCCATCCTAATTTTATATTTCGTACCATTTGTTTGAATTGAACTTGTAGCTATAGCTTCAAATTAGCTTAATCGCCACTCACATTGTTCCCTTTGGATTTGACCCCGACTCCAAAGTTGGGTAAATATATTGACGACGACCGTCTTACACTAATTTGAGGTGTAAGTTGAGCGTTATCAATTCCCCTCAATTTGAGTTAAATACAATGACTTCTCTATGGCCTTTTGTGGCTTGGGGAATGGACGTAATTGGACCGATTGAACCGAAAGAGTCGAACGGACATAGGTTCATCTTTGTAGCCATTAATTATTTCATGGAGTGGGTAGAAGCAATGACTTTCAGGTCAGTGACCAAGAAAGCAATGGTTGATTTTGTTCACTCCAATATCATTTGTAGATTCGACATTCCAAAGATAATTGTCACGGATAATGCTACAAATCTCAACAGTTATTTGATGCAGGAAGTGTGTTAGAAATTTAAGATTATGCATCAGAATTCAACTCCTTATCGTCCAAAGGCAAACGGGGCTGTGAAAGCTGCCAACAAGAACATAAAGAAAATACTCCACAAAATGGTGCAAGGATCCCGACAATGGCATAAAAAGTTTCCTTTTGCTTTTTTAGATTATCGTACTACAGTTCAGACTTCAATAGGTGCAACTCATTATTCACTGGTGTACAAAACTGAAGTTGTTATACCTGTAGAAATTGAGATTCCATCTCTTTGAGTTATTGTAGAATTTAAAATTGATGATGATCAGTAGGTTAAAACCCGATTGGAGCAATTGAGTTTGATTGATGAGAAAAGGCTGGCGTTGGTTTGTCATGGCCAACTGTACCGAAAGAGAATGGCTCGAGCCTATAATAGAAGGTGTGACCTAGATAATTTGATACCAGTCAGTTAGTACTAAGACGCATCCTTCCCTATCATATTGAAGCCAAAGGCAAGTTTTCTCCTAATTGCCAAGGACCATTCATGGTGAAGAAGGTGTTACCTAATGGTGAATTATATTTGACTGATGTAGAAGGCAAAATAGAAGGAATTTCGGTCAATGCTGACATAGTTAAGAGATATTATGTATGATATTCATGTACAATTATGTTATATATGTTTTGTACTTGTATTTTAAAAGATTGAAATGATGAAGGCATTTTGTTCAGCTATCTGAATAATATATCAACCTTTGCTTACCCCCTTTGAGATTTTATCTTTCTTTCGTATCCCTCTTTTGGAATCGATTAAAGTCAAAAGTTTCAAACACACAAAAAAGAAGATGAAAAATGATGTTGATTATTAAAAAACAATCCAAATCAAGCAAAAGAATGACTTTCATGAACTGTGTTTGACCTGATTCTTGCTATGATAAAATACGTAGGGAGCCTTACCCTGAGGTTCGGTCCAACCAAAAGAAAATTCAAGTTACCCAAAATTAAATAATACTAGGCCAAAGTTATTTCCTTAAAGATTTGATTTCAAAAGTTGTATGCTTCATCCAATGTCATGTAAATTTTGAGCCTCATACCGCCCTTTCTTTCTAACCCTTTCCAAAAGCCAAGTTACAACAAAAGAAAGACTTTCAGATCAATCTTTGAGAATGTCAAGGCTAAACATGTTATGGGTGCATGATATTTCATATTTTAGGTGTTATTTTTCTTTTTAAAAAATGAAAATGAAAATAAGAGAATCTTATTGGTGAAAACCCTTTTGGGCACCATAAGGCGACAGTGACTTATGAGAATAATGAAATAAGAGAGTCTTATTAGTGAAAACCCATATGATCACCATTAGGCGACTGTGAGTCTAGAAAGAAATAAAAGTGAGATAGGCTCATTGGCAAAAATTCATTAAAGTGCCACTAGCCGAAGGAGGATTGTGATCTAGAGGGAGCATGTTCAAGAATGGCTCCATTTCAAACTCAATAAATGGGAAAAATTTGTAATGATTGGTGTGGGTAGTTCTAGTTTTTTGATTTAAAATGCATGTCATAATCACCAGAATCGGCTTCCATATTCAAATAAGTTTTCCTTTTTGTTGTGAAAAGAGATGTTTATTGTCTTTTTCTTTTTATTTTATTTTAATTTTTTATTCTTTGTGTCCTTGTCATCAAATGAAAAATTATTTTCATTTTTTGTGTGTTTATTAGTCAAATTCACGTTAAGTCAAGAGAGAAATAACTCCGAACTTGCTACCAATTCATTTAATTGTACAAAGCAAGACAAAGGTTCGATGCATAAAGACAACGTTTCAAAGTAAAGTAAGATACTCGGAATGATTGTTATCTGACCATTTCAGACTCATGAAAAGATAAAAGGTGTGTTGAAAGTTAAATCCAGAGGCATCATACAAGAGAAATATGTTTTGAGTTCAGAGTCTCAGTAGTTAGAATTTAGGGTCAGAAGTACGACAAGTCAACAAATATTTATTAAGGATAGAAAAAGGAGTTGAGCATGGCAAGTGCAAGAGCAATCACTTCAAAAGCCAAATTCCACAAACCAACCACCACATGTTTTAAAACTCATAATTTTTCCTTGTTTGAAACAGAGATGGGATATTCTTTTTCACATTAAAATTTTTAACGATAAAATTTTACACATCTATTAACGCAAGAAGCATGGTTACAGGACACGATGTTGGATCTCAATTAAGGTAAATTTTATTCTTTACAAGATGTAATTACTAAAGCTATTTCAGACTTTGATTTATCCTTTCACTATTTTTCAAAAAAACATTAAGATCTGGTTACATGCATAAATTTTTCCAATACAAACTGGGGCAAAAAAAATGTGTGTGTAAAGAATAGAAATTCGTTTTTATGCACAGGACCCTCCTGAAGAATGAGAATTTATTTTTATACTCAGGACCCTCCTGAATAATGGTACAGGACCCTCCTAAAGAATGAGAATTTACTTTTTGCTCAGGACCCTCCTGAAGAATGGGAATTTACATTTTGCTCAAGACCCTCCTGAAGAATGAGAATTCATTTTTATGCTCAGGACCCTCCTGAAGAATGAGGTAGACCCTCCTGAAGAATGGGGTAGGACCCTCCTGAAGAATGGAAATTTATTTTTATGCCCAGAACCCTCCTGAAGAATGGGATGTTCTTTTTCTGTTTCACCTTTTATTTTGAGTTCAGGAACATATTTCAAAAATAAGGAAAAGTAAGTCTAGGAGCCTTCCTGAAGAACAGGGTGAAGGAAAAGTAATTCCAGGAGCCCACCTGAAGAACAGGGTGAAGGAAAAGTAAGTCCAGGAGCCCGCCTGAAGAACAGGGGGAAGGAAAAGTAAGTTCAAGAGCCCGCCTGAAGAACAGGGGGAAGGAAAAGTAAGTTCAAGAGCCCGCCTGAAGAACAGGAAAGAGTAAGTCCAGGAGCCGTCCTGAAGAACAAGGTGAAGGAAAAGCAAGTCTAGGAGACCACCTGAAGAGCAGGGTAAAGGAAATATAAATCTAGGAGCCCACCCGAAGAACAAGGTGAAGGAAAAGTAAGTCCAGGAGCCCGCCTAAAGAATAGGGTGAAGGAAAAAAAAATCTAGGAGCTCTCCTGAAGAACTGGGTGAAGGAAAAGCAAGTCTAGGAGCCCGCCTGAAGAACAGGGTGAAAGAAAAGTAAGTCCAGGAGCCCACCTGAAGAACAGGATGAAGGAAAAGTAAGTCCAGGAGCCCTTCTGAAGAATAAGGTAAACACTGTCAGGTGAAGAAATAACAAGTCAAGAGCTCGCCTAAAGAATAGGGTGAAGAAGTAACAAATCAGGAGTCCACCTGAAGAACAGGGTGAAGAGGAAAAAACCAAGCCAGAATCCCTCTTGAAGAATGGGGTGAATTTTCAAGTTCAAGTCATGAAGATTCGAATCAAAATTTCAGAGAAATTGCATTTTACATTTGTATTTTTATTTTTTATTTTTGTTAGTCATTTGACTGTAAAAAATAGAAGTCGTTCACCGGAAACTCGAGAGAATCTCACTCGATGAAAAACTCATTCTCTCACCATGTTACCTTTGAACTACTCGTGACCTGATTTCCTTATAATCCGGGATAGGTAGGAGGTCCAAAACCAGGATTCAGTCACATATTTCTTTAATTTTAATTTTATTTTATCGTTACCTTTCAAATAATTGGAGGGTCTAAAATCATATCTTGTCTACTTCTTTCTATGAAAGCTCTTCGATATTCCATAAAAAGAGGGGCAAAAATGTAGACACGTGATTTTGATCCTCCTCAAATTTTAACTTATTTTTCGATATTAAATATTTTTAATTAAAAAATAAATAACTAAATTAAGCTAATTTTGAGATATTTTATTTTATTTTTATTCTAATTTTTAAAAAATAATATAAATATTAAAATATATATATATATATATATATATATATATATATTTTTCTTTTTAAATTTTAAACAAATAAACTAGTACCTTTAGTACTATGTTAATTTTATTTATTTTTGGCTATTTTATAAACTTTTATTGTATTTTCTTAAATATAAAAATTAATTAGTTATTATTATATTAATTTTATTATTATTATTTTATTTATATAATATTTTTATTTTTTATAATTAATTGTATTCTATATATAAAAAAATAAAAAAGAAAAAGATACAAATTTTTTAAAAAAAAATCCTATCCTATCTATAGTAATTGTTCCCCCTCAATTCCCCCCCTCCCCCCCCAAGAACCCTGCTACTTAAGGACTTCCCCTCCCCAGAAAAAGGACGTACATAAGATTAGAAAAGCCAGACAGTAAAAAATTTCATAGAGAAATTATCAGAAAAAGAAAAAGCATTGAAACAGAAGAGAAAACAAAAACATCAAACAAAAGAGAGAAAAAGAAGAAAGTTGAAGTTGGCGTTCCGGTCAAATTTTTGATGACGAATTTTATTATTCAGTCTAAAATATTCAGGTTCTTATTCAACTCTGTATTTTCTTTTATAAGTTTTGTTATAAATGAAGTCATAACATATATTTTTAGTGATTTCATGAATTGTTGTATGTAAATTCGTTGTAGTATCCTGTGTTATTTATGTGATCCTTTATTCAAGTATCTTGTGAATGTTATTAACACTGAAAAGTAAAAATTAATAGAATGAAATAAAATATCTAATTTTTCATGTGTATATAAAAAATACATAGTAAAAATTGCTTACATAGTATTTCACTTTTTCACAGGCGCACACACAACACCAACACATACACATACTGTTTTTCTAGTGAGCATACATTATCACTTTCTCTCTTTCTGGTCATAAATATGTTGTGACACATTCACGTACACAACGGAAAGAGAGAAAGATGGTATCCGGCGAGTGAACGAAAAAATAAAAGAAAAGCGACAGAGAAATAATGAAAAATCAGTCAAAGAAAAATGGTGAGAAAAATAGAGAATTAATGAAGAAAAAACAAGCCACCACAATTGTTATTATTTCAGTTGTAGTTTACCGAAAAACACATAAAAATTGATAATCAAAAATCAAAGTCATCGGACCCATCACCATTGAAAACCCCCTCCACTTTCCCATTGTTAACTAGCCATTGTCGTCGGCAAAAACGCTGGGAAATCAGCTAAACCATACCATCCTGCCAAAAAACAGTCCGCCGGCATTCCTTCCATGCCATAACTGATGAACCAGCGACCAAACCTTCCCCAAAATCCACCGCTAACTATTGGATCCGATGTCGTCCCACACCCCTCCCCCAAATTTGTCGTTGGCACTCCCTTCCCCCTCTATCCACATGCGCCATCCCCTTTTTTTTCTTTGCCCCGCCGCTATTCGTTGGCGAAGCCTCTATGGCTACAACCCGCCTCTCCGACCGTTAATCCCATACACTGGCACCACCTCTTCGGCCAACCTCCTCGCCGGAATTGCTCTATAATTACCGTTCACATACAGAAAAATACTACGTATTAATATTATGTTTTCCTAGTAACTGTTTCTTAATTGTTAACTTAGTTTACTGATGAATATAAAATGATGGTTTTATATTATTTTTATTCTATTATTTTGTTATTATTATTTTTATTTATTTATTATCATTAATAAGACCTATAATTATTTATTAAATAAATTTTGTTTAATTTATTGATAAAATTTTATAGCATTTTAAATAAATAAAAATTGTTACGAATTTATAGTAGACTAGTCATTCTTATAGTGTAAATAAATTTTAGGCACAATTAAGATATTCGTCTCAATTAAGAATGCGGCAAACGCATCTTTTTGAGATATTTTAAATTCAAGGATGCAATAGTGCACCTTGACAAAAACTTTTCTAAAATTAACTTTTGTTGATTTATTTAATATAAGATATATATAGACAGATAATAGATATTAAAAATGAATGAATTTAGGACTTAACACAAGGCGTTAACGCAATTTATTCAAAATAGTTTAGGTTAAGATAAGTCAATAAAAGTAACCATACTAAAATCACGGGACTCGAGGAATGCCTCACACCTTTCCTTTGGTCAACAGAATTTCTTACCAAGTCTTTTGTTTTCGCAGATCATAATAAAGAGTCATTTTCTTTTGACTAGAGATTCAAAAAGGTGACTTGAAACACCAAAAATCAATTCCATGTGATGACTCTGTAATTAAATTAATCCTTATTTAATATCATCACTTTAATTAGAAAACCCTTCGACTCCGACCTTTTTTGAGCGAAAAGGGGGTGTGACACTCTTTTCATGTTTAATTTTACTAGAGGCTTTGTTAGATTATTGTGGAATTAGGTGATGTTGGTCGGTTTTTGGTTGTTGATTATAAAAGTACCTTTCATTCTTTGAAAGATCTTGTTATATATTCAAAATTCATCCAACAGGGGAGATATAGTGGTGATTGGTTGGTGTAAGGGGGTGATCTATGGTCTCCGATGGACTTGAGATACCCGTCATGGCTAGTCCCTATTTTGGGTCTTGACAAAGTGGTATCAGAGCCTAAGTTTGGTGCCATTGGGTGTCCAACAAAGTCGTGGCAAGAAAAGTCTCTTTTATGGGTGTGTAGCGCCCTACACTTATAAGGGAGAGGCCACGAGGTATTTAGGAATGTTTTTCTTTCTTTTTATCTACTCTTTGAGCAATAGAGTCTAAGATCATGAAATCTCCTCTAATTATCGTATGTTCTCTTTTTAGATCATGCCTCCTAGAAGATCTGATGCTCGTGGAAACTCTTCTATCTCATTTAAGGACAATGTGGATGGAACTCGTCCTAACGCTGGGGTACAGACCCAGTTTAGGGTCGCTGCTACTGATTTCCCCAGTAGAGTTCCACCGATTCCCCTAGTCCTCCTCAGACACCTCAGGGTGAAGTATCCAATTTGGAGTTTTGTCGTTCTATTTATCTGTTGACCTAAATAGTAGCCTCTCTGTCATGCTAGTATGATCTTGTTTGTAGGAGAATAAATCAAGCTAAGATATAGGAGAGGTAGAATAAGAAGTTCAGATATTCAGATCAAGGTGGGGGTCATTACAACAGTGGTAGACATGGGAGACAGTAGACTAAGAAAAAGAGCAAGGGAAATTCTGGTTCATACCCATTGGCTAGAGCCTCTTTCCTAAAGCCATCTGGTGATTGTTATTTTTGAAAGGGTGTAGGTCCTAGGGTATAGGGTGCCCAATATCAGTCTAGTAGAGCCTGATTAGTCCCTCTCTATCCTTCTTACCAGTTTTGTGGTCAGTGGCATCGTGGATTTTGTTGTAAGAGAAAGAATCAATGCTTCATGTGTGGTCAACTCGATCATATATAGTGGCATTGTCCTTCGGCCAGTGTTGCTGCTGGAGCTAATAAATTTTGGTTGATAGCTCTTCGATTTTGGCACCAAAGAGTGCTACTTCTGATACCGACAATGGCCAAAATTGCCTTTATACACTTGCTACCCGCCTGGAGTTTGAGGCATCACAATATGTTATTGCTGGTATACTATAATTCTTTTTCTGTGATGTGTGTTGCTTTATTGATCCAAGGTCTACTCTTTCTTATGTGACCCTTTCTATGGTTGTTCATTTTAGATTTGATCCTGAGTGTATTTTGCTTTTTCTTTCTATGTCCACCCTGGTGGATGACTCCATTATGGCTAGAAGGGTCTATAGGGATTTTATGATGGCTTCCCATGGTAAGGAGACCTTGGTGGACCTAATATTATTAGACATGGTAGACTTTGATGTGATTTTGAGGATGGATTGGTTGCGTTCATGCTATTCATCTCTGGATTGTCGGACCATAAGGTTAATTTCTATTTCCCAAATGAGTCAGTGATTAAATGGGAAGGCAGTTCCCTAGGGCCTAAGGAAAGGTTCATTTCGTATCTTAGAACCCAAAAATTGATTTCCAAAAGGGTGTCTCTACCATATAGTGCATGCTAAGGATTTTAGATCTGAAGTTCCTTCTTTCCGGTCTGTCCCTTGGTCTGTGAATTTTTGTGAGGTTTTCCCTGATAATCTTCCTGTTGTTCTTCCCAATGGGAAAATTGATTTATTTTTGGGATTGATCTTCTTCTAAATACTCATCCTATCTCTATCCCTTCTTATGGCATGGCTCTGGCTGAGTCGAAAGAATTTAAGGAGCATTTGAAAGATCTTCTTGATTAGGGTTGTCTGCCCTAGTATTTCTCCATGGGGTACTTCCTTTCTTTTGTGCGTAAGGAGGATGGTTTCTCCGAATAAGTATAGGTTATCGGTAGGTGAATAAGGAATTTAGGGTGATCTCCTTATGGGGTGGACTATATATATATATATTATTTAGGCTACTCTATTAGTAGTGCATAATGGTTGATAGACACTAATTTTGAGATATTGATTTTGGTGAAAGGAGTAATTATCTCGAGGATAGCGATGTAAGATTTATGGGAGTAAATTTGTAGGCTTGATGGGGTGTGCAGAAGAGATGAGGATGATGACTTAGGGAATACTGGAGTGGGAAAGTTGTGATATATATGCCGGAGGTCCAGGTTGAACTGATGGATTAGAAGCTATGTCATTGGATGTATTAGGGCATGAAGTCTGTAAGAGTACGTTGAACCCCAGGTAGTATCTAGACAGATGAGGTTTTAAGTATAAGAGATCTAAGTGTCCCTAGTACGTATCCAAAATGAAACCTCTTAGAGAGGAGTGTTGTACTTATAGGTGTAATAAAATAGATATTGAGGGCTAATCTTAAATTTTCTCCTAGCGGTGGGCTTCAGGGGAGAATTGGGGTGAATATACTCCTACTCTGGCAATTCCCTTTTATTTCGGGTTAAAGGGCACTCTACTAGTGTTGTACGCATTTTAATAGTGCTTATGCCTAAGGCCCGCATTCTACATGTCGCGTATATCCATACTCTATCCCCTGAGCCAAAGGCAATAATGGTTTTTAGAAATATAAGCTTCCAAGTGTTCAAGCTCAATGTAATGACGGTCATGATCCATATATTTATGTCTTACTTTATGCCTAGTTCTAAGAAATAGTGTTTCAAGCAAAAATCCTCACATTGTTCCATGAATATGAATCTCGGTTTTATGTCATATTACCCATGATATATACAGTTGTGTTTCTCTTGGTGTCCAGTCTTAAGGACTCGTGCTATGGTATGTTTATGTCTGAATGACCTCCATTTATAACCTGGGTGGTTGCTACAAAGTACTTCATGCCAATTATACCATGTCTCATTTCATGACTCTCACTTAAGTAGTACGACCAATAGGAGTTGTAATTGAGAGGTAAACCCCCCTCATTCTTGATGTTTGTACTCTAGTTCCTCAGTGACCCTTCTTATGATAGGATGGTAGTGTCTATAGAAGCATCGTAATGTTTTGGATAAGGGACTAGATCTTTTTTATTGTAAGATTTTAGGATGATTACCCAGGCAAATGTTGTAGATGAAGATGGGAGAATAAGAGGAACCTTTGTTATGTAAAGTAGTTAAGATGAAGAGATGTGGTGAAATTCATCGCGATAATAATTGAAGTTTCTAGTTTTGGGTGGTAGATCCATAAAGCAGGGTTAAAAATGCAAGCTTCAATGTCTGATTGGTAGATACACAAACCATTGTGTTATGAGGTTAGTAATCCTTGATTTAGACCTGAGGTTACTTGATTGTTGTGATGATATCGAGTAGTACTATTGGAGTGGTTTAAATTATAGGGTCCCGTAGTTTACACTAGCACCTTTAACTCTAAGTTAGGCTTTAACATAGGAGGGAGATGCAGCAAATACTCAGGTCTTGTAGTTATGTGTTTTGCGGAGGAGTTAGGAGGTTGAAAGGTAGAGTATTGTATTCATAGTTGAAAGCTTAGTAGAGAGTGTGGCCATATTTAAGGGTTATTAGATGTATAGTTTGGGAGGAAAGACCTACTAGGGAAGCTAGAGAGGACATAAAATCAAAGTCTCTATTCTTGTTTTCTGCCCCGGATAATCGTGCTTAAGGTATGTATTATGATTAACATCTTTGTTTTCTAACTTTGTTAAAGGAAATTGTGATTCCTTGATATCTTTATTTTTTGACTTTGTTAAAGGAAAGTGTGATTGTTAGTTGTGTTAAAATCGTGCTTGTAATTGCCTTGACTCATCATTTGAGAATGAATAATCCAAGTGGGGAAGAATTTAAACACTCTGAATTTTGGCCCTTAAAAATTTTCTAAGTTCTGAGCTTTTTTCCCTACTAACGACTCACGTGATGAGTTGTAACATGTCTTTATAGGTCATAGGATCAAGTAGTAATGATCCCAGAAGGATTTTCCTAAATCACTCCTTGATTAACTAGTCGTATTGACCCCTAACGAGTCGTAAAAAGGGTATTTTGTAATGTGTCCAGTGTAGTGCCTCTATTGAAACTGTTGAGACTACTACTTGACCCTACGAGTCGTAGTGTCTTATTACGAGATGTAGGGTGCCAGTTATAGGGTTCATAGTGAAGATCCCAAGGGGGTTCTAGTTTGGTTACGACTGGAGGGTTTGAGTCATAAGGTGACACTAAGAGTAGTAAGGTCACCCGTAACGACTGGCGATTTAATTTCCAGCAATTAATAAGGGTATTTAAGACATTTCCCTTTTGCCCTAAACATAACCCATGACCTATAAACCCTATTGAGACTTTATTCTCACCCATAACACAATAAGAAACATATCATCTTCTCTCTCAAATTCTCTCAAACCAAGCAAGCTAGGGTTTCCTCAAGGTTGGGTATCCATGGGTCAATTCAAGGTTTCTTCTCCATAATTGTGAATATTTCAGGCATTTTACTCTTCCTTCATTGTCAATTTTGTAACAGCATATGATTTAAAGTATTGTTCATGAGATATTCTTGTCGATTTTACAACAAGAGTTGAGGGTTTGGAATGTTTGTTGTTGAACAATGTTTTTTCGTGGTTTATTTATGATTAATCATGCTTTAATATGGTTTTGAACTTGTGGGTGCATGGAAATAGTGATTAAACTGAGGGGACATGGGTAAACCCCAATTTGATGATTTTGCCTTGATTATGGGTTTGAAAATTGTATGCCCTCAATATGTTTGTGAAATTGTCAATGAAAAAGGGATTTTGTCACATAGTTTGGTTTTTCTACTTGTAATAATGCATTGGCATAAAAAGGATAATGAAGTATTCATGTTTTCCTTGAAAGACCGTGGTGTCCATGTATAAATTGTGGAATTGGAACCTTGGGGGTTCAGTTGATTAAATGGGTTTGAGTCCCAAATGATTGATTATTTGAATATCTTTTGACTTATGGGTTCTAGAACCAGTTAGTTGAGCAGATGACACGGCGCGATGATATTAGCTTGTAAGAGGGGTTGGTAAGACGATACCAATGGGATGCCTTGGTGTGTAATTGGTTTAATAAAAATGGAATATATGTTAAATATTTTAATTGAGATTTAAAAGAGGGTTATATAGCTGAGTGGTGAAAGTGAAGGTCTAAGTGACCGATAATGGAAATAGCACTAGCCAGTGCGGGGATCATTATGGCTTGAGGGTTCGTGTCCCCTTACTTGTGACTAGGTGGTTTGATTCCACCTTATTGTTATTATTATGATTGGAGGGTTTGAGTCCCCTATATCACATTTCATGATCGGGTGCTTAAGTCATCTTAGTATATGATTGGAGGGTTCGAGTCCCTCGTGCATATATATATATGATCTTTCTCTGGTTCATGCAGCTACACGTACTAGGGCTCGACCAGAGGGTAAGAGATGGGGCCCTTATAGCCCTATGTACTATTATATGATGATTGAGCTACACGATCCAAGATAAAGTTTTAAAGTACATGTTAAGCTTTGTTCCCTATCCCAGTATATAATATATATATATATATATATATATATATATATGCATTTGGTTATGTGCATTGGATTTTGAATGATTTGAAACTCATGATCCTGGCATTATGTTGCCCTTATCCCTGTGTATCATGCTAGCATTCACCCTGCTAACCGTCTTCGAACTGTTTATCCCCACGCAATACAGGAATTGGCCATACTTCTACTCCTCCTGCATAGTGATTCGGATTCGGGATCAGTTCATGATCTGACATTAAAGTGGTGATCTTCCATACATTGGAAGTCTATATTTCATGTTTTGGTTCCTTAAGTCTTACGCTATTTAGACATATTTTTTGCTATAGTCGGGGGCATGTCCCGACACTCTATTGATGTTTAGTTTTGGTAGAGGCTTTGTTAGATTACTGTGAACTTGGGTGATGTTGGTCGGTTTTTAGTTATTGATTGTAAAAGTATCTTTTACTCTTTGAAATATCTTGTTATATGTTTGGAATTCATCCGATGAAGGTGATATGGTGGTGGTTGGTTAGGTGCAATGTGGTGATCTTTGGTCCCCGACGAACTTGAGATACTCATCACAACTAGGCCCTGGTTCGGGTCGTGACATTAGGAATTCTCCCACAACAAAATAAACATAGGCATCAAGAAGAGTTTCATGACATCATCAAGAGAACCGTGGAAACACGAAGCATGAGATAATGAGAATTGACATAGAGATTACCTTGGACATGAGTTATATGGATCATAATCATCCGGATGTAAGGCATGAATTTATTTGGTGATCATAGGTCCTAATTTATAGTGATACTTGACATGAAATAAGGTTTTGCGGGACATAGGAATAGAGGTATTATGTACCTTACATGACACGACAATCAACATTAAATTTAGTTTCACTACTCAACTATGATCTATATAATGAATAACACACTTCATCATTTCCAACTTACAATTCCCCAAAACACACCTAACTGCACGAGTCTGATCCCTACTGCATAGTATCCCATGTGAAAGGTGCTAGCTTAGGATATGGGTCCCTGTACTCTACATCCCTTTAAGAATATTACTTTAACTTATCACTTTAATCAAACAACCTTAGGTCTTAATCAAGGAATACTAACAAAATAGCATAATCATTTATGTATCTATCAATCAGAACATTCAAGCCTACCTTTACTACACCCACTTTTTGGATCTCCCCATCAAAAATCAGCAACTTCAATTACTTTCACAAAGATTTTCGCTACTTGTCCACTTCCTAATTATTTCACATAACGAAAGTTAATCTCTCTCTTCCATCTTCACCTATAACCTTGGCTCTAGTAGTCACACCAAAATTTTCACAATAAAGAACATCTACCCTTTTATCTAAAATATTACTATGCCTCCATAACCCCCATCATCCTAACATAAGAAAGGTGACTGAGTGACTAGAGCACAAGCATTAAGAATGGAAGTGATACTATTCAATTATAACTTACATTTGTTGCTCTACTCAAGGTGGGGCCTGAGATGTAAGATATGATACAGTAGGCATAAACTGCTTCATATATCAAATTCTTAGATCATAAATAGAGATTTGTTTGGACATAAACATAACACAATGTGAGTTCTTAGGACGAGAACAGTGAGCAACATGAGCGCATATATTATGAGTTGTATAACATAACGCCAGAATTCATGTATTCAAGGATTAGGACAAGGATTGTTGTTTAAAGCAATTTCTCCTCATATTAAGAATAGAGAATGGTCATGTGTTTGCATAGATAGAATCACTTTGGGATAAGAAATTACATAAAATGAGTTGACAAAATACAGAGAGTATAGGTTCTTAGAACTAAGCATAAAGTGAGACATGAATTTATGGATCGTGAGCGTCATAACATAGAGCTTACAAACTTAGAAGCTTGGATTACTGAGAGGAATTATTGATTCTAGTTGTGAGGTCGAAACATAGACATAAGTTTTATAGAAAAATCGAACCTTAGGCATATGCATGACTTGAACACATAAGACATTGGTAGAATTTCCTCTTAAATTGAAGTAATAGGAGTTTTCTAGAATAAGAATAGATTTATCATGACTTTTCCCTCAAACTTTCCACCATGAGGAATTTCAAGACCTACCTTAGTTCATCATCTCCCCCTTAGATCAAAGTCATAATCCAAGACTTGCGTACATATCCTTTCATTAAATCTATAAGCACAACACTCAGCAAGATTGGGGTATCACTATACAGATGAACACTAGACTCTCCGTGATAAATTATATAGAAAAGTACTAACTTCCTACTAAGACATTCCTTCGGGGGGGTGGGGTGATAATACTCATAACTTCCTTAAACCTCTAAAGTCACCTTCTTATAACTAACATTTTCATGGGCATTCATAATCACTTTCTCCAACACTTACCAATCTAGTTTCCCCTACTTAGTCTACTAGCATCCTCCCTCTAATCTCATATCTTGCTAACTCAAAGGAATTTAAATCTAGACCATGAGGCTCAACATAGTCTATAAATATCTATAATCTCATCAATGCAATTCTAAAGAACGTTTAATAATAACTACCTATCCTCTTCCGTACCAAACAACTTGTGAACACTAACTAAATACACATAGCACTTATAACTTAACACCTCACCTAAAATATACTAGCTTGGGCATAATTTATCCTTAAGAACTTAAGGATGCTAGTCACTTAATGACCTACCCATAATTTTCTACTTCAACACTAGAACTCATGTATATATAATAATTACCCAGTCCAATAAGTCATAAGTTGTCATCCTAAGCTCTTTCGCACATAATACTAAGCCTAATAATTCACTCCTACAAATCTTGCATCATTATTCTTGAGCTATCGTTTTTTTCACCACAATCAAATCTAAATTTAAACTTAGTATCTAGTATCAATCAAGGACTGCCAATGAAACTTCCCACATACTATACTAGTCCATCCAACCATATGACAACTTAATTAACCTAAATCTCTTATTTCGCTTAACTGCGACCTACAAGCTCATATTCTTCACAACATTATTACTACATCAAATTTACTACATATTTTTTCACACACTATACTACCTTACAACTACAAGTGAAAAAGAGAATCATGGGGGATAAAGTTACATAATAAGGAGAACCAATTTTAACCTTATAATCTGGTCCACTATGATCTATTAGCACATACTCCTTCCTGACACTCCTTCCTCACATCATATTTTCTTGCCCATGCATACATTTAAACTGCTTCTAAAATTTTCTAAACACTATTGAGTCCCCCTTTCTAAAATTTCCCCTGAATAAGTCTAAATTACAAACTATTAGCCACCATATCCTTCCACTAACAATCTATAAATGCTTTTTCTACTACAACTACCATCCATTTTGATCCCCTCACCTATTTCTAATAGATTCTAAATCATCATAACTAATCACATCCTCTTCTAACTATTATAAATCTACAAATCTTGCTATAAATTTAGCCAATCACCATAAAAGGGAACACCACCCTCTACTCAAAGGTTATTCAACTAACTACCTTCTTTACTCAAAAGTTACCTTCACTTTAACTTTTAAACGTATGACTTTATATCACTAACTTTGGTATCATCTTACTACTCATAGGTTATGAGACCTTAACTTACACTGGTTTTTGGATGGAAATACTATCTCAATACTCAGAGACATGTCACTATCCTTAAGCATGATATCTGCAACAAAGCTTATAAAAGGAACGGAATAGACTTCTTACCTCAGGCTCAAATGCATGATTGATATAGATTGGGGTATACACTTTAATCAATACACTTTTAAACACTAATAGACTCTTCTCAAGTCCTTATGCTATTTCACAACTTTTTGATGACTCGACCAGAAAGGACCGTCTTATTAGGAATCTAAGCTTTTGGTACCATTTCTATAATGAGACGTAGCCAAGAAAATTAGAGACGGAAAGAAATTTGGATAAATTTTATATGGAAAACATATTGTATGATCTAGAGTATGAAAGAATGGGAAACATCTCCTACAAACCCGGTTGCCTCCTGATTATAAGTGTGGTGTACATTATACCCATAATCAAGACTCTACTAAACACAGCTTTGTAAATACCCTAGGACCCTGAATCATTCTCTAATACCAAGCTTTTCACGACCCGAGTCAAGACCTTAGCCGCGATGGGCATCCCAAACCATGACCTAAGAGACCCTTTTGCATACTATCATAAGCATAATTTATATGAAAATTGAAGTGTAAAAAATATAATAAAATTCAAGAAAATTGTATAGTCAAACTATGTCAATAAACTTATGACAATACAATAATCAAATCTTATCTACGAAGCCTTTATCGAAGACTACCTGTCTAGGCTAGGACAAGTCCCCTGACTGGATCATAAACTGAAAAAATAAACATATGAATAAAGTGTCTTCCAAAAGATGGATGGCTCACCAACACTGACATATACTAATGTTCTACTGATGTGATGGACCACGGGACCGAGCCTCAGAACCTATATTATAAAATAATGTAACTACCCAAGGACGGTCAATCCTTGAAATGTATTGGTATGAAGAACAATCAAAAAATAATATATATTTCATATAAAATAATCAAGAGCTTGTGAAAATAACTTAACATGGTAGAGTTCAAAACACAATAGCTAAAAAACTTCAATCAATCTTGTAACAACATAGACAAAACTCTGTCTTACTTCTGAGTTGGATGGTATCCCTACATACATGATACCTATGGGCTATATAGGTCAATCATTAACTCGTCGTCCAAGCCCCTAATCCTAGTTTTCCACAAAGACTTTGGGTTCCATGAAAAGGTATGCTCCCTTGCTGACATACCATAATTATCTCCCTTGCCGAATAATATATCATAAATTTTGCATTGGCAAAACACATTTTTTGACAATGAGTTATCTAAACTCGTGCCTTCTTCGGGTAACCATCTAACTCTTTTTAAGCCCAATTTTTTGCCTTTTAAATCATGTTTTATGCTTATAAATATTCATTTCTTTCATGTTAAGGGTATTCTTTAATAGGTATCATCATACCCGGACTTATAAGTTGTATCATACCATGTCATGTTCATAGCCCTTTTCATTAAAAACATGTTAATGACCATCAAAAGATTTTCATATCACATAATAGTTCTTATTTCAAACGCACATGAAAACTTATGCAAAATCACTCTCCTTTCAAGACTTTAACATAGGGTGGTTTTTCTTGCATAAATCTCATGAAATCTTCCATCTAACACAAAAGAGCATTTAAAAAGTAATAAAAACACCCTTTCTTGGAAAATAAAACTTTTTCAATTCATATTTAATAGTAAATTATTTGACTCAAACTTTTACTCATTCGTTGGAACAATCCTAAACATATTAAAGCAATAGATTTCATCATAAAAGTGGAAATTTTGTAAACCATGCTCTAAAATCAATTCCCAAAATCCATAACATATGTACACATGAATAACATCTCAAGGTTATAGAAAAACCATATTAATTTCAAAATTTCATCATAAAAAGGAGTTCATTCTCTTCTAACAATTTCAAAACCCATAACAGAGAAAAATTAAAGAAGAGACTTGAGATTGGAACCTACAAGACTTGGAATTGAGAAATCCTTATTATGTTCTTGGGAGGAAGGGGATGAGGAATTTGGGAGATTTCTATTGACTTAGGATGACTTTAGGATTATAAAATGGATTGGGGGAGTCATAAGGGGTGAAAGGACCATTTTACCCTTGATTTAATGAGGAAAAAACATACTTTAACATTTGGTAAGGGAGCGTCGCATTGTGATACCAAATTTATGGCTCCAGTTATGCCTTGTGACTCCAATCACATAGCAAGAGCCTTGCCCGGCATGACCCATCGCGCACTCTGGATAATGCCTTACTAAAATGCCTATAACTCTTCACTCTGAATTTGAATTGATGAACGGTCAATTTTATTTGAAAGAAGGTTCAAAGAGATTTAATTTGATATATAGTAGGCCATATAACTCATTATATTCTAGGAGTAATGCTCATTGAAAGTTGGACCAAGTTAGAATATCTACTAAAACTCCATTTATAGGAAGGTTCTCAATTCATCTTTGAGTTAGGAGATTTATATAGATTGTAGTCATATCCAAAGAAGTTTCCACACTAAAAATTTGATATTCACATTTATATCTAAATAAAAATCATTGGGTATGGGTCTATATTCGTAGGAAGGATGATTCAAAATTTTGCCCAAAAATGTGAGGTGTTACACCTTGCATCAAAGGCAACCATTATAGAACATCTCATAAATTAAGAATCAATGAGATAGTGTCAACTCTTACCCATGGGGCATAAACTTATTATTTTAAAGTCCTTGTGTTAAGTCTTGCCTCGGAGGCAAAAGTTATAGAGCATTTCATAAATCAACACACTATATGGTAATGTCATTTTTTGCCCATGGGACATAAATTGTTGTTAATAAGTTCTTGGGAAAAGTCTAGCCTCTAAGTTAAGAGTTATAGAACATTTCATAAATCAAAACATAATGTGGTAGTGTCAAATCTTATCCACAGGGCGTAACTTGTTGTTTGAAAGTATTTGGGCTAAATCTTTCCTCTAATATAAGGTTATTGAACATCTCATAAATTAAAGCACAATGTGGTAGTATCAACTTCTGTCTCTAAAGCATAAATTGTTATTTGAAAGCCCTTGATCTAAGTCTTGCCTCAAAAGCAAGAGTGATAGAGCTTCTCATAAATTAAGAAATAATATAGTAGTTCCAAATCTTGTTCGTTAGGTGTAACTTGTTGTTTGAAGGTCCTTGGGCTAAGGCAAGAATTATAATGTATCTAATAAGTCAAAAATCAATCTGGTAGTGTCAACTATTGCCTATTGTATGTAAATTATTATTTTAAAGTTCTTGGGCTTAGTCTTGCCTATAAGGTAAGAAAGGCAAGAGTTATAGAACATTTCATAACAATTAAGACAAAATATGATAGTGTCAACTCTTGTCCATGAAACATAACTTATTGTTTGAAAGTCCTTGGGATAATTCTTACTTCTAAGAAAAAAGTTATAGAATATCTCAAAAATCAAAATATAATGTGGTGTTTTAAATATTGTGAAAATCACAAAAATCCTCTAGCTTGAGGCATGCTTCTGTCACTATCCTTAAAGATATTTCACCGGTTAAGATGTATCCCCCCAAGATCAACAAGCTCTTCTAGTATATTACTAGGAGTCTGAAACTAACAAAGATTTTCCTTTAGGAAATCCAGCAAGACCTAAGAAATAATAAAAGTGTTCCATTGTAATTTGTATTTTGTCTTACTCTTTACAAGACGAATACAAAAATATTATATATAGAGTAGCAAAAATATTGTTATTAACTAAGTCAATTCACAATTAAAACAATATTTAATACCATTCAATTATTTAACCAAAGATCACATTTAAGTTGGAAAATATTTGACAACCATCCCAATTTACTTCTGCTAGAAATACTCATCAAGGTGATATGATACATATAGTCAAAGTCTTAAATAGTATTAACATAATAAGAACTATTAATTATAAGCAGAAAAGAATAAACAACATGATTGATATCTTATTTTTGACTTATTAAAATTATTTTTCCTATATGTGGTAGCATAAACTCTTTCCTATAGGATGTATCTTGTTGTTTGAAAGTCCTTGGGCTAAGCCTTACCTCTAAGAAAAGAGTTATAGAATATCTTATAAATCAAAACAAAATCTGGCAGTGTCAACTCTTGCCCGTGGAGTATGACTTATTGTTTGAAGGTTCTTATGCTATGTCTTGACTCTAAAGCAAGAGTTATCGAGCATCTTATATCAAAATACAATGAGGTAGTGTCAACTCTTGCCCATGAGGGGTAACTTGTTGTTTGAAAACTCTTTGGTTAAGTCTTGCCACTGAAGCGAGAGTTACACAACATCAGATAAATCAAGACATAATGTGTGTCACATCCCGAGACTATCCACTGGACGTCACACGGTGCTCAAGACCATAAGTGCTCCCAAGTTAACCCTTGTACTAGTATAAATTATGAGCAACTGAAATAAATACGTAAGTCTAGAAGAATAATGCGGAAGATAAATCTTTTTTGAATATGATCAATACAAACAATATTAAAATAATTACAACTCTGATTATACAAAACAAACTGGAATCAAATACATCAACTTCTACTGACTTTCTATGAAGCCTCTAGTAGTATTGACAATGGGTAGATGAGACATGAACCCCAGCTATCCTGAATCAATATGACTAAATGAAGAAAATAATACTATAAAAACTCTGACTGACTCAAGCCCTTGAATTAAAAGGACTCATCACCTGCTGACTGGAAGCTGCAACTGTCTGATTCTGATATGTACACTACAACTTGTACCTATATTATTAAACAATGTAGCACATAGACGTATATGTGGATTAGTACTTTTGGAATGTACTGAGTGTGTGGGGGTGAATGCATAAGTAAAAATAGTAACTAAGTATGCATATAACTGGTAAAGAATGCATGCTAAGAGTAAATGACTCACGTTGGCTAGAGTACTGTAAAGACTGCGAAGTATAAGCATACTATAGTAAAGCATTAAAAAACAATCTTTGTGAGCCATCACACTTAGTTCTAAAAGTTGTACTTTTACTCATCTGTTCGTGGAATAAGTAGAACTGAAGTTAAGTCTATTTTTAAATCATGCAAGCTAAGTGTAAAAAAGGGCTCACTTTATAATCTGTAAATTGAAAGCTGAAATTCTGTAACTGATGTCTTAAGTAAGACAATATCTGGATAAAATTGTGAGCCTTTACACTTAGTTTCTAAAAGCGATTATGTTATTCTTTTCTGTTAGGACATAGGAAATTCTTTTAAAAGCTTCTTTGTAAGGGCTTAAGTTTTAGGCTTTAGGGAGGTTCTTCTAACCAACATACACGATGTGAGCTGTCATAGTGTCCAACATCTAGTTCTTCTAAAGAGAAAATCTCACGTTGGGTAGAGGTTTCATACTCTTGCCAAGGAGTATAACCTGAGTTAAGTGATCACAATCTATATTTGTCATCCATATAAATGGGAATAATCTGAATTTGTACCTACGTTTGTCCGTAGTTCTGGGAAAGTAGGATGCGCTAAACCCATACTTTTCGCTTGGTGCTAAATACTACTCCCTTTAATCTGTATTCTCATTCTGTAGGAAATCCATTTTAAAACTAGCATAAGGGTTTACAATGAAAACCATTATGCATCTATTTACTTTAAATTGTAATCAAAATTGTAAAGTGGATTTTCATATCTAAACTGATGATCAAAAGATCAAATCTTGTTCAAAATCTGAATATACTAATAATAGGGTTCCTGAAAGCATAATCTTCTTGAAATATCAATATTCAAACGAGAGCTTAATAACCCATCTTTAAATTCATGTCAAATCAAAATAATACTTCATGCTCAATAAGGCAAAAGTTATAGAATATCTCATAAATCAAGACACGATGTCGTAGTACTAGTGTCAACTCTTGCCCATAGGGCGTAACTTGGCGTTTGAACATCCTTGGACTAATTCATGCCTCTAAGGAAAGAGTTATAGAACATCTCACAGATCAAGACATAATGTGGTAATGTCAACTCTTATCCATGAGGCATAGTTTGTTTTTAAGAGTCCTTGATTTATAAAACATCTCATAAATCAAGACATAATGTGGTAGTGTCAAATCTTTCCCATGGAGCGTAATTTGTTGTTTAAAAGTTTTTAGGCTAAGTCTTGCCTCCAAGGCAAGAGTTAAAGAACATCTCATAAATCCAAACATAATGTGATAGTGTCAACTCTTACCCATGGGGTGTAACTTGTTGTGTGAAAGTCCTTGAGTTAAGTCTTGCCTCTAAGGCAAGAGCTATAGAATATCTCCTAAATCAAAACACAATTTGGTAATGTCAACTCTTGCCCATGGGACATAACTTGTTACTTGAAAGCCCTTGGTCAAAGTCTTGGCTTTAAGGAAAGAGTTATAAAATATCTCATAAATCAATACACAATGTAGTGGTGTCAATTCTTGCCCATGGGGCATAATTTGTTGTTTGATGGTCCTTCGGCTGGGTCTTACCTCTAAGACAAAAGTTATAGAGCATTTCATGAGTAAAAAACATAATAAGCAAGTGTTGACTCTTGCCCAATGTATGTAACTTATTTGATTGGGATAAGTCGTGCCTCAACGACGAGAGTCATACAACATCTCATAAATAAATATATAACATGGTAGTGTCAACTCATGCCCGTGGGGCATAATTTGTTGTTTGCCTCTAAGGCAAGAGTTGTAGAACATCTCATAAATGAAGACATAACGTGATAGTGTCAACTCTTGCCCATGGGGCATAATTTGTAGTTTGAAAGTCCTTGAGGTAACTCTTGCCTCTAAGGCAAGAGTTGTAGAACATCTCACAAATGAAGACATAATGTGGTAGTGTCAACTCTTGCGCGTGGGGCATGATTTGTAGTTTGAAAGTCCTTGAATTAAGTCTTGCCTCTAAAGCAATAGTCGTAGTACATCTCATAAATGAAAACATAATGTGGTAAAGTCGACTCTTGCCCGTTTGGCATAATTTGTTGTTTGAAAGTTCTTGAGTAAAGTCTTGTCTCTAAGGTAAGATCAGTTATAGAACATATCATAAATCAAAACACAATGTGGTAGTGTTAATTCTTGCCCATAAAACAAACTTGTTCTTTGAAAGTAATAAGTCTTGCCTCTACAATGTGGTAGTATCAACTCTTGCCTATGAAACATAACTTATTGTTTGAAAGTCATAAGTCTTGCCTCTACAATGTGGTAGTGTCAACTCTTACCCATGTAATGTAGCTTGTTGTTTGAAAGTCGTAAGGCTTGTCTCTATAATGTGATAGTGTCTTGCTCATGGGATGTAACTTGATTGGAAGAAATCGAAGAAAAGAACAAAAATAATAAAAATTGTGAAAAAAGAAGAACATGAAGAAAATTATTTTAAAAATTAAAAGTAAAAAAAAATGTAGAAATCGAGAGAGAACGAAAAAAAATAAAGACTGAAAAATAGTAAAAAAAATAGATAAAATAAAAATAAAGGTCGATAAAAATTAAAAAAAAAAGTAAAAATCAATGAAAAATATTTTTTTATATATAAAAATAGGCGTTGAGAGGAGTAAAGGAAAAAAAGGTAAAGGATGAGAAAAACTTAAAATAAAAAAAAAAAAAAAAAAGAAAAAAGAAAAAAAATAAAACGAAAAAAAATAAAGATATAGAAATAATAAAAAAAATAAAACTGAGAGAAGAAGTAAAAAAAAAATAGATTGAGAAAAACTAAAAATATATCAGTTAATAGGTGACATATTTTTATAAAGCTTAGCCACCTTATTTCGATGCTATTAGTGTAGTTTTCCCAAAAAGCAAAGTCAGATTACTATAAAGTGAATAAACTCATAAAGCAAATCAAATTACTCCTTGTCGCACTCTTTTCTCGACGGCTCTCAAAAAGCAAATTGTATGTTTCAATTCCAACATCATCCTCTTGTTTATTTATTTATGTACCTTCTAATTTATGTTTTAGTAAGAGTTAGTAGTTATGATTTTCAATAACAGTAATGCACGACATTATATCTAGGTCATATAACATTCTTGATATTTGAAAATAATCTTAGTTTTAGAGTTGGGGGTAAAGTTGACAGAATTCTGAAGTATTATCTTGAATTATAGTGACTCCTAGGAGGCATTGTATGGTATATATCGAATACCATATCGAAATCAAAATTTTTTATATCGCGGTATGGATGTTATGGTATTTGGTAGGAGTTTTAAATTATTATGGTCTTTGGTACGGTATTTGATATTTATGCAATAAATACCGAAATACCGTATACCATACCAAAGTTTTTTAATAATATATAAAATCTAAAGACGGAATACATATACAACCCCTCAACTATTCGACTTTTTCAGTATAGGCACCTCAATTAGGACATGTACCTATTGAACTCTTCACTCCTTCATAAAACGTATCAATTGAGCCCAATTTGCTGACGTGGCAAAAATTATAAAATGTGTGTAATACATACGCCAATGATGTGGCAAAGTGGCAAATCAAATAATGACACGTGTTATTTTAACTTAAAATAATTATAAAAATAATTTTTTAATATAATTAAATTTAAATTAAAAAAATAAAATAACACACCCCACCCCCAGCAGCCCTTCTCTTCCAAACAGCCCCCACCCCCCTTCGTCGATTGAACAGCCCCCCTCCCCCTCACTCTCTCGTCGATTGAACACAGAAAGTAAAAGAAAAAAAAATGTATCTTATTCTTCTTCTTCATATCTCTAAATGTTACATATGTACTACTGCTAGAAAGAAAACTCCCCCATTAATGGAGAAGAAAATATGGAGAAGAAGATGATGTTTATTTTTTATTTTTAAAATTTCTTCAATGTGTTTTTTAAAAAAGATATTAATGGAGAAGAATATATGGAGAAGCCATTAATTATGGCTTCTCAGTCAATTTATATATGAATGATTTTTAAAGAAGTCATTAATAGAGAAGAAGATATAAAGAAGAAGATGATGACTATTTTTTTTTTTAATTTCTTTATAATGTGTTTTTTTATTGGTTGGGGTTTTTTATGTTAAATTTTGTTGATTAATTATGGTTTCTCACTCAACTTATGTATGAATGATTTTTAAAGAAGTCATTAATGGAGAGAAGATATGGATAAGAAAATGCTGGTTATTTTCTTTTTTTTTTTAAATTTCTTTAATGTATTTTTTTTATTGGTTGAAATTTTTTATGTTTAATTTTTTTAATTAATTATGGTTTCTCACTCTCCTAAGGAGAGTGTATTACACATGTCAGCGTCACGTCAGCGATTGAGCTCAATTGATACGTTTGGTGAAGGAGTAAAGGGTTTAATAGGTACATGGCTTAATTGAGATGTTTATGCGGAAAAAGTCGAATAGTTAAGAAGCTTGTATATGTATTTAGCCAACATACATACATACATTTTAATTTTTAATGATTAACTTTTTATCAAAAAATTTAATATAATCATGATTACACATGAACGTAACTACTAAGCCGTGTAAAAATTAGATTGGTAGTTACTATCCTAATATTTACACCAACTTCAATTAAAAGATGGCTATACAAACAGACCTTAAGGTTTTTTCATTTAAGAGAAGAATAGTTTCTCCTCATTTGAATTTTGAATCTTCTTCCAACATTAGTTGCAATTTATGATAATAAGATTTTTAAAGTTTCTTACCCCCTCCTTTCATCTTTACTATATCACCCTATTGATTGAAGGCATCTAAATCTTGAAATATGAGCTATTTAATAACAAAAATAAAATAATCAAAATAATAAATTATATTTTTTTTTATTTTTTAAACAAGACAAATAATACTAAACAATTATTTTTACAAAAAAGGGTCAAAAATACCTCTCTACTTTCATAAATTGGTTATATTTGTCCTTAGTTAAACTTTAGGGTTAAATATACCCCCGTCGCTACTAAAGTATGCAAATGTACCCCTCTATTTAACGGAAGTCCACACGAGCTAACATTTAGCTTACATGGACTCCACGTGGCATGTCACGTCAGCGCCACATTTTTTCCACTGACATAAGCCCCTACATAGAATATACACACATAACACACCCATATACACACACATACACATCCATATACACCATACACACTCATTGATTTAGACTACACACATAGATCCAGAACAGCAATAGCAAAAAACAGACCACGCCCGAACATCAACATGAAACAAAAATCCAACTACGATAGAACCAATCCCTGCTTATGCGATCTAGTCGCCAGAATTGACAGAAAAATAGTTTGTCTTGGCCGTTGTCGAATCGCCGGCGAGATCTGGCCGCCGAAATAAGCTCGGGTGTCTCGCTCCCTCACTCGTTGTTTCACTCTCTCTCAAGCTCCCTTTCTTTTCGCTGAATATCTCCCTCTCTCGATCGGATATGTGTGTATTAGTGTGTGAACTGTGAGTGTCTTCTTTGTATGTGCGTTGGGAGCAAGAAAAGAAAAAGAATGGAGACTCTCCCAAGAATCCTGTGGGTGTTTGTATTCCTTTGGTATATTCTGTGAAAATTGAGAAAATCAAAAAAATGGAAAGTGTGTATGATGTATATGGATGTGTATGTGCGTATATGGGTGTGTTGTGTGTGTGTCTAGGTGTGTTGTGTGTGTATATTCTACATAGAAGAGAAAGAAAATGGGGTCTTGTGTGAGTGGAAAAAATGTGCCACTTACGTGGCATGCCACGTGGAGTTCATGTCAGTTAAATGTTAGCCCGTATGAACTTTCATTAAATAGAAGGGTATATTTGCATACGGGGATATATTTAACCCTAAAGTTTAACTAAGGACAAATACAACCAATTTATGAAAGTAGAGAGATATTTTTGACCCTTTCCCCTTATTTTTAATATAACATACAGGTATATTACAGAGGGCTAAATAACCTTACATATTGTATACAGAATAAAAATAGAATATGGACTTGGAAACAAGATAAAACAAATGGGAGGATGACCCTTTTCTCTCTCTCTCTCTCTCTTTTTTTTTTTTTGGATACAAGTACAAAGCATACAACATATTCTTCTACTCAAAACCAACATGTTCTCCCCTTGGACTATTGGGCCAAACTCAGACCAATGATAAAAACAAAACCAGTTCTTCAATTATAACTTCAGCCATTCCAGGCAAGGGCAAAGGCCCCAACAAAACCTGGAAGGATAGTAGTCTTTCATATAAACCTCTGTGTCATTTCCAATAATATAGAAGCTAAAGGAGCGGTTAAGATCAGTCATGGTCACGCGAGTCACCGGGACAACAGAGATGGTATGGCGCTCACATATAATCCTTGCAGTAGTAGGTATAGAAGGCCTCTCTGCAATTACTTCAGAAGAGAACTTGTTAAGGAAATAAGAATCAGCAAAGTAGGCTGGTGTGCACTGGTAAGCTTGGTTATTGCACAACTGAACTCCCTTTGCTCTGTGGAACACATCATCTGGAACAGAAGCTGCTCCACTTGTTGCATTTACTTTCCGGGCTGAACGTGTCCTCCTACGAAAACAAGTCAATTTGCCCATTATATTAAGACATGCCCTCTGCATAAGCACCAAAAAAACTAAAAACGAAATCTCAAATTATATGGATAAGAAAATATTTGCTATAACGATGACCGAGGTCCACATCATTCATGCTACATGGCATACGGATACGTCAAACTAGACAAGCATTTTACAGACAATAGTTCTGGACAAAAATATTATGGAACCACGAAAGGATTATATTTGGGGGTCCATATTTTAATTGTGATGGGTGTCTGTTCATGTGGACATTCTGTCCAGCTCCTCCGGCCTTCCTTAGAAGAACATACTATAAACTTGATTTTAGATCTAATGTGAATATCACTGATTGATGAGACAAGTTCCTAGCTGGTGAGCCATAGTTCTGATGACAAAAATATCCACACTCCGGCGACGGTGGAAGAGTGAAGCGCCGGCCAAAAACGGTTTAAAAATTGTTAAAACAGTGGGTAAGACGTCAGCCAGCGACCAGATTCTGGCATCAAGAAGCAGCCCCAGCAACATTCCGGCGACGAACAACCGGCCTCTTTCTGGTGACTGTACTTCCAGCAATCAATTTCGACAGCAAAATTGTCGTGACCAGCATACACGGAACCCGGTGACACCTGAACTTTACTATTTAGTTTACTCTTCACAGTTTAGTTCCTTGGTAATTTTAATTTCGGTATCTTGTGATTTTAGTTGTGCCTGATTTTGCATATTGGTAGATATTGTGTGTATTTTGTGCATTCCTGCTGTCTGTTCTACTGTTTTCTCCTACGGTACTTCGTTTGTGTGTTTGTGTGCGGGTTGGTTTGGAGCACGGTGTGAGCCGCTGTTTGGATAACTGAGTGGCGGCTATGGGATCCTGGAGACACTCCTCTATATATCCCTGTAAATTCTAATAGCATCTGTTGTGCTTGAATTTTGGTTGCATTTCGTGCTTTGCGTGTGCCTTTTATTGTTATTGGCTTACTGCTGTTTTTAGCCTTCGCTGTAATTTGTCTCGAGTAGTGGCTTGGGTGGCTCATGGTGGAATAGGGTCATGTCCTGGGGGGCTGGGGGTGGGCTCGAGGGTTGGTGTTGGGTTAAGTACGGGATGCGGAGTGCGAGGTTTTAAGGGAGGGGATAAGAGAGTTGATAATTTGAGGGTAGGATCATGGAACATTAGGACCCTGCAAGATAAGTCGATAGAACTGGTTAAGATTCTTAGGAGGAGAGATTAATATTGCGTGTGTCCATGAGACCAAGTGGGTAGGTTCCAAGGCTAGGGATGTAAATGGATACAAGTTGTGGCATTCAGGTAGTAAAAGGCGTAGGAATGACGTAGGTATCTTAGTGGACGAGGAGCTCGGGGCAGGTAGTGGAGGTTAAAAGGGTTAGTGATAGGGGTATGACTATCTAGTTGGTCTTTGGGGGGGTTTACTTTGGGAGGTTTTGGACGAGGTGGTTAGAGGTGTGCCTAGTTCGGAGAAGATTTTCATAGGTGGGGATTTCAACGGGCACATCGGGTCTTTGCCGTTAGGGTACGATGATGTGCACGGGGGCTTTGGGTTCGGGGTTAGGAATGACGAGGGAGCTGCTCTTTTGGATTTTGCGAGAACCTTTGGGTTGGTGGTAGTGAATTCCAGCTTTCCGAAGAAAGAATAGCATTTGGTTACTTTTTGTAGTAGGATAGCCAAGACTCAGATTGACTTTTTGCTGCTTAGGAAGGGGGATAGAGTTTTGTGTAAGAATTGTAAGGTAATTCCGAGTGAGAATCTTGCAACTCAGCATAGACTCCTAGTGATGGACTTGGTTATTAAGAAGGGCAAGATGAGGCGAGGTGGGAAAGGTCAGCCTGGGGTTAGGTGGGGCAATCTGACTCCGATTAGTGCTTTGGAGATGGGGGCGAAGTTGGAGGGGATGGGGGTATGGGAGTGCAGAGAGGACGTGGACAGTATGTGGGATAGGGTTGCTAGTTGCATCAGGGAGCCGGTTAGAGATGTGTTGGGTATTTCGAGGGGCTGGTCTGGCCAGTATCGGGAGGATTGGTGGTGGAATGAAAATGTTAAGAAGAAGGTGGAGACGAAGAAGGCGGCTTACGCTAAGTTGATTGAGAGTAAGGATGATGAAGAGAAACGGGTAAGAAGGGAGGAGTACAAGTTAGCTAAAAAGGAGGCTAAGTTAGCAGTCACGGCTGCTAAGACAATAACCTTTGAGAGTTTGTATAAGGTGTTAAAGGAGAAAAGCAGGGAGAAGAGGTTGGTTAGGCTTGCCAAGGTTAGGGAGCGAAAGGTCGTGACCTGGACCAAGTGAAGTGCATTAAGGGGAGGATGACAGAGTTTTGGTGGAAGACAACCTCATTAAGAAAATATGGCAGTCGTATTTCCATAAGCTCTTGAATGATGAGGGGGATAGGGGTGTTGTGTTAGGGGAGCTGGAGTATTCCGGGAGTGTCGCGACTTTGGCTATTGTCGGTGTTTTAAGGTAGAAGAGGTCAGTGAGGCTATTCGCACAATCCGTAGGGGCAGGGCGATAGGGCTCGACGTTCCGGTGGATTTTTGAAAGTTCTCTAGCGAGTTAGGGTTGAGGTGGCTGACCAACTTGTTTAACATTATTTTCACGACAGCAAAGATGCCTGAGGTGTGGAGATGGAGTACGATGATTTCTTTATTTAAAAACAAGGGTGACATTCAGAGTTGCAACAACTACCAGGGTATTAAGTTGTTGAGTCACACTATGAAGATTTGGGAGAGGGTGGTGGAGCGAAGATTGAGGAAGATTGTGTCTATTTCGAAGAATCAATTTGGTTTTATGCTTGGTTGCTCCACGACTGAGGCGATTCACCTTGTGCGGAGACTGGTAGAGCAGTATAGAGAGAAGAAGAAGGACCTTCACATGGTGTTTATCGACTTGGAAAAGGCGTATGACAAGATCCCAAGGGCACTTTGGAGATGCTTGGAGGTGAGGGCGTCCTGGTGGCGTACTGCAGAGCGATTAAAGACATGTACGAGGGTGCGAAGACTCGGGTTAGGACAGTGGGAGGAGATTCTGAGCATTTTTCGGTCTTGACAGGGTTGCTTCAGGAATCAACTCTTAGTCCGTTTTTATTCACTTTGGTGATGGATGTGTTGACATGGAATATACAGGGCGAAGTGCCTTGGTGTATGCTTTTCGTGGATGATATAGTTTTGATTGATGAGTCGCGACAAGGGGTTAATGATAGGCTGGAGGTTTGGAGACAAACCCAGGAGTCTAAAGGTTTCAGGTTGAGTAGGAACAAGACGGAGTATTTGAAGTACAAGTTTAGTGACTCGAGGCAAAAGGAGGAGGTGGTAGTGAAGTTGGATTCCCAGACGGTTTGCAAGAGTGATAGTTTTAAGTATCTCGGTTCTACGATTCAGGGAACTGGAGAGATAAATGAGGTCTTTCACCACATTGGGGCAGGTTGGTTAAAATGGAGGTTTTCTTCGGGAATTTTATGCGATAAGAAATGCTCCCCAAGTTGAAAAGCAAATTCTATAGAGTTGCAGTCCAACCTGCTATGTTGTATGGAGCGGAGTGTTGGCCGGTTAAGAATTCTCATATCCAAAAGTTGAAGGTGGCGAAAATAAGGATGTTACGCTGGATGTGTGGATTCACGAGGGCTGACAGGGTTAGGAATGAAATTATTCGAGAGAAGGTGGGAGTGGTGTTAGTGGAGGATAAAATGCGGAAAGTGAGGTTGAGATGGTTTGGTCATGTGATGAGACGGGGCACAGATGCCCTAGTTCGTAGGTGTGAGAGGTTGGCCTTGGATGATTTCAAGCGGGGTAAGGGTAGACCGAAGAAATACTGAAGAGAAGTGATTAGACGTGACATGAAGCTGTTGCAGTTGACTGAGGACATGACCCTGGATAGGAAGTATGGAGGAAAAGCATTAGGATAGAGGGCTAAGGGTGTGGATGAGTCATAGTCAGTAATTAGGTGAATTTTGGTATCCTTGGTTTGGCATTGTAATTTTTTTTTTTTTGTGGATATCATACCTGTGTTATTTTATCCTGTACTATGCCTTGCATGCTTCTATTTACTGCCTCTTATCTTGAGCGGGGGTCTATCAAAAACAGTCTTTCTACCTCTTTTGAGGTTAATGGTATGGACTGCGTACACTCTACCCTCCCCAGACCCCACTATGTGGGAAAATAGTGGGTTTGTTGTTGTTGTTGTTGTAATTGTTTTATTTTCTCTAGAAACAAGACGCAGAGTATGAAAGAGGCCAACACAAGAAATACACAGAATGCCTGATTGATCACGACCAACACCAAAAAACTTTTCTTAAAAGTTTCAGTATTTTACACTAATCGATTAGGGTATTTTTGCTTAAGCTAGCCAAAATTAGCTTTATTTATCCATATTTGCTAAAATCAGAAGATTAGGTATTTTCCGAGTCAGGTGCCTCATGATTTCCTTGATATTAATTTGCATTAAAGATTTGAGTAATAATAAATCGAAAGTAAAAACGGATTACCATCTAACAACAGCTACTTTCCGTGTCAAAAGAGAACCGTCACCTTGGCATGTTTGGCATTTGATGAGGCCATGAGATTGACAGGTCGCACAAGGAATTTTTCCATTACCTTTACACTGCAGGCATCTGCAAAAGGAGGAGAAAGATGTTTTCTCAGTAATTGCTTACCACAGTCAGACACCTCAAGGATTTGCATATGTTTCCAGAAATGCTACCATCAGAAACCACAGAAGAAAAGAAACTTAGATGCGAAATAGTAGAAAGAGTTATCAGTCTTTCATATATGCTTAATCAAGGAAAAAAGATTAAACCAAACCAGGAAATGTCAAAAATTAGTGCAACAGTTAACAATCAATCAAAAGCTCACATTGTGTCAGATCCGTCCTTATGAGCAATTAGACCCCTTCCATAGCAAGTAGGACACTGGGCCATTTGACCCTCCTTATAAAACCCTGGCTCTTGATCTGCATTACAAGTGGGACAAACTATATTGCCTCTACCATCACAACCTGTGAAGCAAATAAGCAAAAACCATGAACATCATTTTAAACCTTGTGAAAGGAAAAATCTAAAGGTTATTATGATCAAATCAAGTTCTCATTATTCTTCTTCTTTTAAGTGATCATTTTGTTATACTATATTAATAATGCAACATGACCATCCCACCAACCATGTTTATTATTACCTGAACATTTCTCAATAGTTTCCGAACGAGGAATTCTCAGCCTCGACTCCTTGTAAGGTACAAATAAAGCGGGAAACTCGGCCCTCAAATCCAGCTCCCATATTCCTGTTTCAGGACCCTTGTCCTTTCCTTCAATGCTGCCACCAGAGTACAGCTCCTTCTCTACAACTGTATCTCTCTCTTCCGTGAAAGTTTCAAGAGTTCCTACATAGACATTGCAGTCTTCAATTGCATGAATCTTCCAGGTCCGAGCTGGACGACTTCCCCAACAGCAGCGATGACCAACATGATCTATAAGCAACTCCCGTACTTCGACCTCATCTAGCACTTGCCTGCCGAAAAATTAAGTTGATCAAGATGCTGTTGCAAAAACAACCTTACAGTAAAATTCAAGGAGACAAAAAGGAAAGATATAGACACACATGGATAAAACTACAGTAATTATCAAGAAAAATATGGAAATCATCTTGAAAGTTCCTTGCATTTCTCTTTACTTGTTTCAGAACACTAATTGGTGTCCTGAAGTCAGCAGAAGAGGAAATTAGTGCAACCATTAATGGTAATGATTTCAAATGCTCAATATAGCCTATGTAACCCAAGAAAGACCCATGCTGAGAAGAATGCCGTGAAATTACCTCCGCAGACCACCAGTAGTTTCTCCTGAATCTCCATAATATCCACCCTGATAAACAACCCCTTGCTCTGCATCAAACGAGAATATTATTTATTTTCTAACATGATGTTACAAATAAGACGATGAAGATATTGCAGGGAAGTCATATGCATGCTCTAGAGCAAAGAAACCACCAGCCCTGTGCAGGTGATCTAAAAACAATTGGGAGATTTACCAATGAAAAACAAAAAGCCCACAAACATTCGTTTTAGTGATTTCCTAAAAACCATGGTGTTGAAACTTAATGCAAGTCATAAGACCGGACATTTCTGGTACTAACTACTAACCAACAGGCAATCATGAATATGGAAGCACCATATGGGTATGGGCTCATACGAAAATCAACAACAACTATGCTCAGTCCCAAATAAGTCGGGTATGGGTTTGTACAGAAGTGGGGAAAAAAGATAGGTTGACAAGACTCGAGCCATATTAAAGAAGATGTGATTGGCTCCATCTTTAACACTATCATCAGAAGATCATAACTCGACAGTGACGGTAGGATTATTACCTCTCACAATGTTTAATAAACGGAAAAGCTCCTAAACTAAGTTATTTTTTGAAGTGTTGTACATTTTAATAAACCAACCAAATCAAGTAAAACTGCCATATGGCCAAGCTAAAAGCAAAGGTTAAGGACCTTTTTTATCAGCAAACCACAGAATTGCTCCATCCTTTTCATTTTATATGTTACTCGTTCCTTCTTAGTCGGTTCCAAAAAGAATTGTCACCTTTTTATATTTGCCGTAATGGCGCACTGCTATACTACTAGATCTAAGAATACTTTTGCTAAGCAAAAAGTTCTCGTTCTTTATAAAAATTCATGTTCAGTCGAACAATACAACGATATAAAATACAGGTGGTATACAGAACTCAACATAGAATAAGCCGATATGAATTGATGAGTTTGTGGGGGAACTTACCATAGAATTGTGGCTGGGATTGGAATTGAGGAGAGCTGATTAATGGGGCATGTAGAGAAGTAGAGTAAGGAACTGACATAGAAGCAGCAGAGCGAATCTCATCGACACTGACTTCTGATCCGGCTAAGGAAGTCGTGGGAATCACAGAGCCTGCCCTTCCCACATACTCATAAGAACCCCATCTCTCACTCCCTCTTTGACCTGCTTCACTAGCTATTTTCCCTGCTTTTAGAAAGACATATAAACCCAAAATCAAGCTATGCAAAAAGGGAAAAGCAAGAAAGAATTGAAAAAGAGATTAAAACTTGAAGAAAATACGGTATGCCAAAAAGGCAAATCAAGAAGAGGGGTTAAGGAAACACAGAAAAGATTCAAGCTTTAATCAAGCAATGGAAAAAAGGGCAGCCTAATGCACTAAAGCTCCCGCTCAGGTTCACAGAAGGGACGGACCACAAGCTCTTTCACAATATTCATCAAGGCTACGATATAAGATTCTATTAAAAATTCTATATCTTTGTTTTTACCTACCATTCAATTGTTGCTTACATTACACTGTTATTTCATTATAAGGTCAATCTAACCCACGCGACCTTAAATCACTTAACATAAATTTAATTGTACATTTCTGCAGGTGACCGGTTCCACGGCTTGAACTATTTATGCAAAATGGAACTAGTAATAAAAGGCTATAGGATTTTTAGAGAAAAGGTTCAAGCTTTAAGCAATTGAAGATGTACAAAAATGGGAAAAGCAATAAAAGGGTATAAAATATTTATAAAAGAAGATTCAAACTTTCAGCAATTGCAGCTGTACAAAAATGGGAAGAGAAATAGAAGGGTATAAAATGTTACAATAAAGATTCAAACTTCAAGCAATTGAAGCTAAACAAAAATGGAAAAGGCAATAAAAAACGATTCAAGATTTTAAGCTTTTAAAGATGGAAAAAGACTAACCTGACAACAATGGATCTTCCATTGCTCTAAGGAATTTAAGACTTGGACTTAGAAACTGAAGGATCAACCTTCAAATTTGTTGATTTTAACATAAACCCCACACATGATATATAATCAATTTGTCCCTTAATGAAGAAGAAAATAAATAGGTGTACTATAAGAAAGATATGTAGGAGATTTTATCTCTTACACGTCATTTGTGGTGGGGTCCAGAGCATTGCTGGCACAGCCCGTCGAAATTCTGCAGTATTTTTTTTCCTAAATTAATGATAGGAGACGAAGAAACCACGCGGGGATGATAAGGTGAGAAATGGAGTCAGACAAAGCAAATGAGCTACTGATACTATGTCGTATAATATTTAATTATTTAAAATTAATTAATTTTATTTATTATAGAAATGTATAAAGTGTACATCAGTCAGTTCAGTTCGATTTTATGTATTATTGATTTGATTTATCGATTTTCAGTTTCTAAATATGTTAAACTAATAAGATATTTTTTATCTATATGATTTGTTTTAATTTACAAAAATTCTCAAGTTTGAACTAAATGTTAGTTAGGAGAAATTAAGAGACATATATTTTTATATATATATGTGTGTGTAAAATAGTAATTTAGTATATTTTTATTGGGTTATCGGTTTATTAAATAGCTCAATAAAAAAAATCAAATCGAATCAATAATTTAATATTTATTTTTTATAAAATCATTAACCCAATAACAATAGACCAATGATATTTTTATCGGTTTGATTTTTGCACACCCGTATAAGTGTAAAAGTTTAAATTATTTTTCAAAAACTCTTCACATTGTAATATAATAATGTAACATAAACATATTTTTTTAGTGTAAGCACCTATATATTTTAAATTATCACTTTTGTTTTTTATCATGCAGTACCTCTTTTCCTTGCTATCGGTTATTTTTCTTTTTGGTTTCTATATTTAAAATCTTTTCTTATTCTTAAAATCAAATCTTTACAAAATCATTGATTACATTCTTATTACGTATAAATTGATCTATAGAATTTTACACAACTAAAAAGATAAATAATTCATAAATAAAAGAAAATATTGATTTCTGATACATATTACATAACATAATTCTATAGATTAGACAATAAATTAATAGTGCATAGTGAATTTGGTAAGAACTACACAATTTTATCTTTTGTTCACGTCCTCTTTTTTTAGTACACTCTCGTTCATTTTTTTTTTAGTCTAAAAAAGAAACATATGATATACACACGAACTACATCATCTAGTAAGTCCAAACTCTTCATATACCCTTATAATATAATTTTTCTAACTTAGAACTCCATTTAGCAGTCATTAAAAACAAAAATTAGTCACTAAAAATAGAAAGAAACTTAAAACTCATTATACACAACAAAGACACATAAAAGATTTATAATCGAATAACCTTTCAGAGAGAAAAGATCAATAACTATGATAATAATGCTATGTAGTGTTGCCTTTAAAATTTACGTAAAAACTATCAAATACCTTTGAAAGGAGTAAAACATGTAACAATAAAAAAAGAATCACCGCACATGTAATATAAATCTTGATTTTTTTTCGGCGAGATAAATCTTTAATTTTTTTTGCCACTTTATTCGGCGACAACACGCTTGTTCCATCTAATTTTTCTATCAAAAATTTACAACTGAAAGAGAAACATAGGAAATTATTAAAAGAGGATAATACCTGTAAATCGTTGATTATACATGATTCATATATAATCTGTAAATTCATTAATTAAAAGGAATAAAAAAGACAGAAGGATGATGATAATGAATGTAAGAAGACAACTTGAATTAAAATTAAAATCAATAAAACTCAAAATAAAGGGAAAAGTAGAAGTAGAAGAAAGGTTGTATTTATGTAGTAAAGTGATCAAAATACTACTTAAATAGAATTGTAGATTTTTTTTTTTATATAAGATAAAATTCGAATTGATTTAGGAGTGTTGAATATTGTGTTGTTACTTAAATAAAATAAGGACTTTAACTAATTTGTTAGTGTTTATGTATAATTAGAATTTTAGCAAAAAATCATTGAATTTGGAACTAAAAAAAGTAAAGGAAGTAACAAAAAAAAAAAAGTTACATTTTTTGGCTTTTTGGGTATGCACAATTTTGCCTTTTGAAGTATTATAAGTTTTGTAATATATATTAGTATTTATGTATAATTAGAATTTTCTTTAAGGAATACAAGAAAAAAACAATATTAAATCTGTTTAAAATCAAATTTAGTTGATCTAGAATTCTTAAATTAATATAAAAAGTATTAGCTGTTATTAATTCTGATGTCTTATAATAAAGAAAGGTTTTACTATAAATATATTTAATTAATTTTCAACTCTTAAATATTAAAAACAAAGTGAAAAGACGATTTTGTCTAAAGCAAAGACTTTTAATGAAGAATAAAAAGTTCAAACAATATTTTAAGGCCCTTCACACTTTTAATATATTATAAATTATCGATTATAAATTATAGATATATGTTATCGTATTGTGGTGTATTGTATCATATTATTGTATTATATTATTAATCACGAGAAGTCAGTGCAACGCATGGGTCGAAAGTTTATCCTAAATTAATATCATAACAATAACCATAACAATTAATGTGACATCTTTTAAATTTTAAAATTTAAATAAATTTATTTTTCAGAGTAAATTTTGCATATATTCTTTAAAAATTCTAAGTTATCAATTATTGTGATTTATTATTTAAATATATAGTTTTGTTTCAAAAATTTAATTCACGATCAAAATTAAATTCTACAAATAAATAAATTAGTAAAGAGTTTGAAAAACAAAATTCAATAAGCCGATATTACTATTTTTCAGATAGCATGATCTCAATATATGTTATTTTTTTGTCTCAATTTATGTGACACAAATAGAATTTAGATAATCAATCATACTTTTAATATGTTTTTAGATATTTTAAGATGTTAACTATTGTAATTTAATATTTTTATGTAGTTTTCAAATAATATACATTACTCTCTCCGTCCAAACTCTTGTGGCATTGATAGTCAATTATATTTTAAAAATAATTAAAGTTTTTAATTATTGCGATTTATAATACTTTTCTTATATTCCAATTAAGTGACATTGATAAAATTTCGAGAGTCAATCAAACATTTATATCTTTTAAATTTTTTAAGTTGTTAATTATTGTGATTTATAGTATTTTTTACGTATTTTATTTTAAAATACATAATCGATTAATTTTTTTTAGATATTTGAAGTTGTTAACTATTGTAATTTATAATACTTTTTATGTAATTTTTAAATAATATATACTACTCTCCTTTTCTAAACTTTTGTGGCATTGACAGTCAATTATATTTTTTTAAATAATTTAAGTTTTAAATTATTATGATTTATAATACTTTTTCTTTTATTTCGATTTAACTGGCATAATACTTAGATGACCATACTAATTAATCAGGGGTAATATAGCAAAATCATGATTGAAGAAACGAAGAAGACATGTTTTAAATGACTCACAATAACTAATTAGAAGTGATATAGCAAAGTTACTATAAAAATACATGAGAAAAAAATTTAAGTGTTTCTCATATAAGACGTCAATTTAATTTAAAACAACAAGAGTTATCTTATTATTTTATATTTTTATTAAAAAATATTTTTTTAATACTTAGATGAGTTATAATAATTAATTAGGGGTGATATTTAATAAAATTATGATTAAAGCAGCTGAAACAGATATTTCATAAATATCTATTTTACTTTTTTTTTTAATTAAATATTATTAATTTTTTTGATACTTAAATGACTTATATAATTAATTAGAGGTGATATAGTAAAATTACGGAGCAAGAAGCGAAAGCAGGTAGCTGAAGCAGGTATGTTGACACGATGCTGCATGCTTTCTTTCTTATTAGTAAGTAAAATAATATTATTTTAATAAATTTAATATTTGAAAGGATTGTGTATTTCTTTTGTCGGACATAGTGTAATATATCGATAATTTGAAGAATAAACATACAAGAAAAGTAAGATCCGGAATAGATATACTATAAATAGGTGAGATAAAAGATAAAATATAATTATTAATAAATAGGCCAAACACATTGTCAAACACCTGAATTTGACACGAGATTTCACTTGAGCATTTAAAGTGGACGGTGATTATTTCAAACACCTAAATGAGCCTCCAACTGTGTCATTTTGACACCTTTTGACCAGTTGAAAAGAAAAATTCTAGACGCGTGTACACAATCACATCTATATGAGTTTTAAAAGCCAATTAAAACATGTCATATCACTTTTACTTTTCATGCCAGCTACGATTAAATTAAAAGGTGGAAAAAGAAAAAAATCATTTCGCTTTTCAAATTTCTCAATTTAGAATCCGATGAAAATCTTTAGTAAACTTTTCGTTTTTGTGCCATTTTGATTCTATTCTCATTGGATTCTTAATCACTACTAACTAATAATCGTGTATTTTACAGGTACAATGCTTGAAATTAAGTTTTAATGCATTACTACTATCAGTCGGATTTAAATCAACTTTAAAATTGACGAAACTGAAGGTCGTACTAAATTTTTCTTTTTATTTGGTGCAATTTCTTGACATTTGGGCCGTTTGTTGTAATTAATTGGATTATTTGACTGAACTTGTGTATTTAAATTTTTATTTTTAAGATTGTACTACTAAGATTAGGATCTTTTTGAAAATTTCATAATTTTTTTTTAAATTTCACTGATAAAGTTAGGATTATTTAAGAATTTTATATTTAGAATTTTTTTGGGATGTCTTTATTGTTGAGAATCTTTTAGTCTTGTGAAGGAAATATAATAGAAAATTTTATTCTAACTTGTTTTCATCATAGGGGGACTATTATAGTATACCCTAACCGTATTTATAAAGATGAATTAGATATCTTTGTTGTTGTTGTTGATTAAGACCACTACAATCTTATTGAGTTTCTTTCCTGCATAAAAAAATTTGAATACTCAAAGTTAAAGAAGTTTACTTTCATCATATAGATGATGGTGAGTTAATTCAACTTACTTCTGATAATCTGTTGTTAGACTTTGTGAAGGACTTAAAAAGTGATGATGAATTTGATGTGTATGTTCTTCATGACGTCGATGATGAGTTTGAGGTTGTGACAAATTCTATTGATTTATTAGAAGGATCAAAGTGTAATTTTTTTAAGAGAAAAGTCATCATTTAACCCCTAAACTTGTTGCTACAACTTACTTTAGCACTTTAACTTTATAAGTAATTATTTAACCCATAAATAACTTTTACATAAATTATTTACCACCCTAAATATATAATACCACTCTCACAATGGAGAGTACATTACACGCGCCCACACATCAACCCCACGCCAATTCCACATCGGAGCCACGTAAAAAAGTTTATTTTTAAAAATAATTTCATATATACACACACACACACACACGCACGCACACACACACACACATATATATATATATATATTTATTTTTTTTTTAAAAAAAAAACCTCTTTAACACCCACCCCTTCCCCTCATTTGTCAACCACCCACCACCCCCAATATGCTTTCTTCTTCAACCCCAAGACCCTCTCCCCCTTATCTGCAACTGCCCACCATTGGAGCTAAATATGAATGAACTAAAACTCCATCATCAAAAATCTCAAATTCAACTTCCTTCATGTTAACAAAACCAACTTTATTAGGTTGAATCTTTATCTGTATTTGTATCAAATTCAACATTCCCTTGAATCTCAATCTCTTCCTATACTTTGTCCACCTAAATTCCCCAATTCCAAATTCACATTTTCTATCAACATTTATCCAACAAAATCCATAACAAATATACAACATCATACTCCTTACCATCTCGTTTTCATACCTAAAAAATAGAATTTCATCTTAATTTATGTATATATATATGCGTGTGTGTGCGTGCGGGTGTATATATACATACATACACACACACACACACACATATATGTATATTTAAAAAAATTTCTCACTCGATTTTCTTTCTTCTTCAGACCAAATAAAAAAATTTCAATTCCTAGATCATAAAAATCAATTTAAGTACCGTAAGCAAATTCACAATGATGAAAAAAACTCCACTATAAGTACAATACAAAAAGTATCTTCAAGATTCAACTTTTAGCATGAATTAGCAATAAAATTGAATACCTATTACTAAAATCACATTCAAAAAGTCAATAGCAACAACAAAACAAAGATGAATTGGTTATGGATTTTTTCTTTTCTTCTCAATAATGAATTTTTAAAAATGTGTTAAAATTCACAACTCTTCACACATATTTTTTTCTTTCTTGAAGGAATTGATAAAGTGTAATAAAAGTGGAGGTGGAGAGTTAGAAGAAGGAGAAAAAAAATTGGGGTTGGGTGAGGGGTGAAGGGTGAGAGGTGAAGGAGTGGGGTAGGGGGTGAGAAGTAAGGGGGTGGGTTGTACGAAAAAGATGGGTTGATTTTTTTTTTAATTTTATATATATATATATATATATATATATATAAGTGGGGCCATGCCTGTTTTTCAATAAAATATGTACTTTTTAAATGCCACGTCAGCATTACGGGTAATATTAATTCACTTTAAAGATGCTAATGATACAAATCTGTCAAGTAGTGAATAGAGGTGAAATCCCTGATGAGGATGGTTTAAACATTGATGAAGAGTTGAGAGCCTTTACGGTTTAAAGTAGAAGCAAAAGAAATTCTAGAAGAAAATTAAAAGCACATGAAAAATGTCAATAGGTGAAGCTGGTATTGACGAAAAATTTCAAGATATTGACAGAAATAATAAAAATAGGTATTTCGATAGGCTAGATGGTGATGAAAAATACATTGAAAGTTCAGATTGTGATAGTATTAGTTGCACTGATTTGATAGATACGAAATCTGTTGTAGGTGTTGATTTATCAAGAAGAAGAATAAGTCGTAAAATCAGGTGATGATGAATGTGTTGTTGCGATTTTTAAACTTGATATAATTTTTAATGATTCAAAAGAATTTAGAAAAACTTTGAAAAAGGTATGTAGTATAAAATAAAGTTCAGATTGTTTTAAAATCTAATGAAACTCATAATGTGAGGGCAAAATGTAAATTAAAGCCAAAATATAAATGAATGTGTTATGGTGCACTTGATAGAGATTCTGACAATTTATTGATTAAGAACTATAATTCGGAGCATAAATGTACTACATCAAACAAGAACAAAATGTATACAACTAAATTTATTCTTAACAAATTTAGAAGCGACATAACTAAGCAATTATGCTTGAGGATTTGAATATATGAAAATTGTGCAGGGAGATATTGAAATTGCATGTAGATAGAACTATTTGCTATAAGGAAAAATTACAAATTTTAAGAGAGTCTTTGAAGAACTAAAATGCAAAATTTGTAAGATTACGTGATTATGCTGAGATCATAAAATAAATCAATCCTGATAGTTTTGTTTGGATGAGAATGGATAAAGAAACTGTCCCAAATAAAAATTTGCTTATGTATTTCTATGTCTATTTGGATGCATTGAAGAAGAGGCGGATGGAAGAATGTATAATAATAATAAGATTTGATGGATGTTTCTTAAAAGGTGCTTGTAAAAGTGAGCTTCTAGTAGTAGTTGGGAAGAAAGAAAACAATCAGATATTTTTGATAGCTTGGATAGTTGTGGATAAGAAAATTAAGCATAGTTGAAGTCTTTTTATCAACTTTTTAAAAGAGAGTCTACAATTAGGTACTAGAATAGGTCTCACTGTGATGGTTGATAAGCAAAAGGTATATTTAACTTTTTTCCTTAACTATCAAATATTTGAAACACTTCATTTCTTTATCAAGTATTTGACTATTTTTTTGTTATGTAAGATTTTCATCCAACAATTTTTGAATTGTTATAAAATGTTGAAGTCTGAAAATGTGCTAGATACATCTGACCTAATTAGAGTCAATACTGAAAGGGAGATAAGATGCAAAAACAGTTTCAGAGATGTTTTAAGGTAAGTTTTAAAGTAAAGTTCAAAAAGAAACTTGATAACATGAATATTTTTGGTAGGCAAATGTAAGAATATTAATACTGATATTGCATTATTCTATAAAGTCATGGATGATGTAACACCTGAAATTTTGATGAAATATATGAAATATCTATTTTAAGTGATTTGATTATTTTATCCCTCTCCGTAGTTGCGTTGTGGTATTTCTGGGGTATGGGGTTGATTGATATGGTTCCCAATATATTTTGGTGCCATTTATGCGATATTGTGATTTTGGTGGCTTCAAGAGCCTTATTTTGAACTTCAGTGGTTATCTTTTAATCTGTGTGATAGATGGCTGAACGAATAACTTCATCAGATCTGAAACATCGATTTTAGGGTGGTAACATATTTGGTCTGGTTTAGTGGCTTTTAAATCTCATTTCATCTCTTAATTTAAAAAATTATGATTTTAAATTTCGGAGCTCAACTTTGTGAAAATAATGTCTTTTCAAAAATCTGATATCTCGATTGATTCCGGAGCATAAAATTTTATAGGGTTGGATAATTTATTTGTATTCACGGGATTCTGGATGAATTTCGAAGGGCCTGTAGGGACTTGGATTGAACCAAATCTCTAACTAGTGCACCAGATATCTGGTGCACCGCGATCATGAAATTATGCCGCTATCACGATGGGGCATGTATAAAGAGAGTTTTGCAATCACAATAGCCCTTCCATGATCGTGATACCTATGTTAGGCCGGGGTCCGCGATCGCAACCCCTGGGTATGAATACCAATGTTTTATCATTTTTCATCATTTTTGAGACTTGGAGCTTAGGATTTTGTGGTTTTGATAACTATATCCATTTCTAAACTTAGTAAGCTACATTACATCTATTTTAACTAATTTATTCTATCTTTAACCTTCGATTTATTTTAAACATGGATTAAGTATGAAATTTAGGAATTTTGGCCCATAAAGCCTAAAAGGTGTATTTCACCAATTTAAACCTAAATTTCACTCTTTTTCACTTGAATAATATTTCTAATCTTATAAGTACTAGTTTTTCTTCAATTTCATCTTCAAAACAACCTCAAATCTTGATTTTAAAATGAATTTCACAAATTTTACCCTGATAAAATTTAAAAATAATTTTTCTTCAATTTGGATGTTATTTTTAACCCGTTTTTAGTTGAGTTTTCCTTTATAGACCCTTAAATTCTTGGGGAACATGTTCTTAAAATAAACTTATGATTTTGCCCATCTTTTTTTGAAAACCCATTTTGGGAGTTCGTTTTGACCACGAATAGAAAGTAGTTAATATAGGTGTTGCTGGCTATGTTTTGATGTGTAGATTATATATTTTGATGTTTTAGTTGATTTTGGGTCCGTTCATGAGGTGTAAGGCTTAGGATTGAAGCGCAGCGGACCGATTTTAGCATTCGAGGTATTTTATGGCTTAACTCTTTCAGACTGGGTTGGGTAGTTAATTTTGATACAAAAGGCATGTTAAGGAGATGAGAATGAATCACAAAAATGGGCTATCTATGTGTTGTGCCCATGTGGGGGGCCTATATATAATGTAATTATTAAAATTGAGATATTATGTGATATGTGTGATCATGTGGGGTCCTACATGATGTTGGTAGCCTTGAATACATATGAAGAATTGTATTGTGTTGTTGAAAATGCCTATTGTGGTACCATTGGTGTATTGTGATATATTCATACTTTTTGGCATATGATATACATGGAAATTGTTGAATGGTATCAATAATGAGTGGATATTAGCTCACGTGGTTGGTATTATGATTGATTGCGGAAATACTCATTTTGGATGGTTATGGAAATACATCATGTAGTTGTTTGTGGAAATAATTATTGTGATTAGTTGTGAGCATTACATCCTCAACGTCATACTCATTCATGAAATATTGGTACCACCGTGGCAACAACAAGGAAACACTGGTACCACTTTTTTTTGCCATAAAATGGACATCTTATAAAACCCTTTACGAGGGATGTACCGGTGAGAATATATATGTGTGTATATATATATATGGATTGTATACAGGTTGACGAACCCCCATGTGTCCTACACCAGGAAACATTAGCTCCGTAGGTGTATACATGGATTGTGTGAAAACCTCGTGCATTATCATCATCTTATTTGTTGCACTTACTTTTTTTGTTTATGTTGTGCTTGTATTGCCATATTGACTTGTTATTTATTCATTTGTTTTATCTTCCCTTATTATACTTGATGATCTTGTGTATACATATTCCTTTTTTTTTCTACTTGTATGTGATATAATGTATACTTGTGTCCCTATATGGTCTATTGTTATATCATATGTAGATATTATAGAACTGTTAGTGCAAGCGGTGTGGGCTATCATTGTGGGACATTTTCTAATTGCAGGTGACGTGTCCTTAGTGTATATTTTGTCTGCTACTTTGCTTGGTCGACCTATGATACCTACTGAGTACAAGTGGACCATACTCACGCCTATTGTTCCTGTTCGGTGTAGGTCCTAGTTTGAGTGTGCCTCAGCTTGCTTGACTAGGGCGACTGTTGGAGCTTTCAAGGTAGTGGTTGGTTTCTAGGGTTCGGATGTCTTCAACTACCTTTCTCTGTAGACCACATCCTTACTTTCGTTTCAGAGACATAGTTTCTCTTGTATTTGGATATCGTATGTATTTCATTTGGATTAGAGTTGTACTAGATCATTTTTATACTGTTGACATCAGGTTTTGTGAGTTATGACTGCATTCTTGGTTATATTCTTTCTCTCTCTCTCTATATACACACACACACATAAACATACACACATACATAAATATATGTATATTTGCTATGGTTCGACTTAGTTCTAAAAGCCTTTAAGACCCCGTAAGATACTAGCTCAATTCAGCTCACTATTTCGTATTAAAGGGGTCCAAGAGTTAGAAAATTTCCACTAAGTGTTAAAGACTTAGCCATTTCAAGACCCCCTAATCTTTGAAGATTTTTAGTTTGGCCTTTCCGACCTCGGAATGTTGATTTCTAAGTTGATCATGTTTAGGGAGGTCAAAAGTATGTCTCGAGGAAGTTTTGGAACTTTTAGACAAGGTTTAGGCCGTGTTTGGATGTTCAAAACAATGAGGCATCGCAATGGGGCCGCGCTACGATGGGTAGTTGACCCAGGCTCAGAGTCGCACCGCATTGGCTGTTTGACCCAGCTAGGGGTTGCGCCACGTTAGATGCCCTCCTCCAGCTTTTTAAATCCTTGGCATTAAGGGCATTTGAGTCAATTTCCCCAACTCGAACTTGTCCATAACATGAAACTAAGGCCCCTTAGGAGCATTATTTACCTCATTATTCACAAATCCTCTAAAAGAAAGTCAGTCCTCTCTCGAGAACAAACCCTAGCCCATTCAATAGAATCTAAGAATTCAAGATCAAGCTTCAAAAAAGTCCTCAAGACTCTTCACAAAATCATCAAGTTAGGTATGTGTGATGTTCAACTTTGGATTTCTTTCACCATGGAGTCCAAGAACCTATTTTATGTTTTAAATCATTACACTTTCATGCTTATAATAAATTATTTCCATGAAGCTTTCATGAATTTTGAATATACATTATTTTTACCAGTGATTTTCTCTGAAAGCATCCCTTACACGTTTGATTGATAGAAACTTTCTGTTCAATATTAAATTCATGGTATCAATATTTCGATTATGCTATTCCCACATGTTTCACTCACTTTCATGCTTAAGTAAATGAATTTCAAGTGTTTTATGAAATGTCTAAATGATTGAATTTTGAACTGTGATTCCCTATTGTGGTTTTATGGATTTCATAAGTTCCTTATTGCTATTTCCATCCAGTGCCAGGGGTTATGAATACCCGAAACTTAGTTGTTTACCTAGTTTTCAGTTACTCCAGAATGGTTTCATATAAACCCTGAGACTTGTTATTCAGTTAGCATCATGTTCAGTTGTTGGCTCAGTTAAGCTCAGTATACTTCAGTAATCAGTGTCTTTCAGTTGGGAGTAGATTTAATACCGAGCGAATATAGGATGATGGCTTCCCCATCAGTTAGTCGAAGTCATTAGTAGCAGTCCTTGTATTCCAGAACCATGTAGCTAACGTGGGTTATGAGGAGTCATCCATCAGTTTAGGCTTGACTACCTCCTAGGGGTCACCCGTCAGTTTAGGCTTGACTCTGCCTAGGGATGACCCGTCAGTTTAGGCTTGATACCTTGGTTCTTTAGTAGTTTAGTAGTATTAGTACCCGTGGCATGGTACTAACACCCTTCCAACTGGGGTTATAGGTTGAAACCCAATCAGTTTAGGATGGGGCAAGTTGGTAGATGATACCTCCCACAATCTCAGTTCACTATTGAGTACAAAATTTAGTTTAGGTGGCTTGACCAAGGCATACAGATTATCAGTTATTCAATTATTAGATTTCAGCATTCCATTTTTACAGATTATTTCAAAAAATTTATATGCTTGGCCTTGGACTTTCAGCATTTCAGTTTCATGCATGTTTACTCCGCTATCTTATATTATTCAGCCAGACATTACTTTATGTTTAGTTATTCATGCATTTCAACCTAACCTTACCTCATATACCAGTACATTCAAAGTACTGATGGCATACTCATTTCTTGCATTATGATGTCTTATATCATAGGTTTGGACTCTCAGTTTCCTGACTGAGCTTAGATAGGATCAGCTAGCCAACATCACTGACAGTGGTGAGTTATCATACTTTGAGGACAATTTTATATTTATTCAATTGAGTTAGCAGTTCAGTTATATGATCAGTTTGAGTTAGTTCGGGGTTTGTCCCATTAACTCCCCAATTAGTCAATCTTAGAGGCTTTTCAAACAATTCAGATAGTCAGCTAGTTTTATTAATATTTTCAGTATTTTTGCATATGTTTCAGACTTGCATATTCAGTTGTATTATTTCAGTATTTAAAACCTTATGGCGTGTTCAGTTGAATTCTGCACATGTTTTTTATTATCAGCTTTATTCAGTGCTTACAATAGGTATTATCTCATGGGTTAGCTTGTGGTCACTTGTGACCATAAGCATTATTGTTGCGACTAGGGGGTAGCCTCGGGTTGTGACAAAACTTTATATTAGAGCCTATGGTCTTAAAGTGTCCAAGGAAGTTTGAAAGTCACAATAAGTAGAGTCTTATGCATTGGTGTGAAGTGCGCTACACTTATGGACAAGAGGCTACAAGAAGTTTTTAGGAAAAGTTTCCCTTCTTTCAGTAGTTATGTCATGCGATTGAGCATGAGATCTATTTGAATTCTCTTTCTAATCCAACCTTTATTCTATTACATAAAATGCCTCCCAGAAAGAATCACGGAAGAAGGAATGAGAATCAGCCCGCACCTTTACCTGTTTAGGAAAATCCTATGAATGAGCACGCCTCTCATGTCGAGTTTAGAGAAGCATTCACTACCTTAGCTCACTCAGTATCAACCCAGAATAAACAACAGGCTATTTCCCTGGCTAATCCAATGACTAACACAACTGCAGCTAGGATTCAAAACTTCACCCAAATGAATCCGCCTCACTTTTTGGGATCCAAGTCTGATGAGGATCCGCCAAAGTTCCTTGACATAGTTCAGAAGGTAATAGGTATTATGGGTGTCATGTCTAGTGAGAGTGTAGAGTTGGCTGATTACCAGTTCTAGGATATAGCTCACACCTGGTTTAAGCAGTGAAAAAAGGATAGAGGCGCAGATGCAGGGCCTATAAAGTGGGAGAAGTTTGCTACATCCTTTTTAGACAGATTCTTTCCCTTAGAGTTGAGGGAAGCTAAGGTGCTGGAGTTTATTAATTTGAAGTAGGGCAATATGACTGTGAAAGAGTATTCACTTAAGTTTACTCAGCTAACAAGGTATGGTCCTTATGTGGTATCTGGTAATCGGTCTATAATGAGTAAGTTTGTGTCTGGCGTATCTGATAGTATGGTTAAGGAGTGTAAGACTTCAATGTTGATTAAAGAGATGTACATATCTAGTATTATGGTCCATGCTCAATAGATTAAGAAGCAAAAGTATAAGGAGAAAGAGAGGGATAATAAGAGAGCCAGAACAAGTAGCTTCAGTTTTGCTCAGTCGAAGTCAGAGGGTGGTAACCGTTCTTAGTTCTGACAGAAGTTTTTAGCCCCAACTCCATCTTCATCTAGTGTGCCAGTATCAAAGTTCAGGAATGACAATTAGGATAGGGCGCTAGGTTCTAAACCTCAGGGTAGTGTAAACAGTGGTCGTACTAATTTTTTTTTCCAAAAATGTGGTAAGAATCATTAGGGTATATGTAGAGCTGGCAGTGATATATGTTTTGGATGTGGCAAGTCAGGCCACAGTTTCAAGAAATGTCGATTAGTTGCTCATAGGGGAAGAGATTCACGCTAATAGGGTCATTCAATTAGTCATCAGCCCCAGTAGGTCACACGACTTAGCAAGGCGCCACTTTCAGTGCCACCAGTGGTCAACATCAGAATAGGTTATATGTACTCCAATCCCGTCATAATCAATAAAGCTCCCCTGATGTGATTACAGGTATGTTACAAGTCTTTCATCTTTATGTGTACGCTTTATTAGACCCTAGAGTCTCTCTTTATTTTGTAACCCACTATATAACTATTAATTTCAGTGTCTATCACGATACTTTAGTAGAACCCTTCTCAGTGTCTAACCCACAGACATATCTATTATAGCTAGGCAGGTATACAGGAACTGTCTGATCAGAATATCCCAAAAAGTAACTTTAGTAGACCTTGTAGAGTTAGAAATAACTGATTTGATATCATTCTCGGCATGGATTGGATCCACTCATGCTATGCTTCAGTTGATTGTAGAAACAGAGTTGTTCATTTTCAGTTTCTGAATGAACTAGTTATTGAATGGAGGGGTAGTACTTCAACACTTAGGGGTCAGCTTGTTTCGTACCTTAGAGTAAGGAAAATGATATCCAAGAGGTTTTTTTACCATTTGGTTTGAATCAAAGACTCTAATTATAAGACTCCCAGTCTCAAATCAGTTTCAATAGTAAGGGAATTTCTAGATGTGTTCCCTGAAAATCTTTTTGGAGTTTCTCCCAAAAGGGAAATTGACTTTGGAATAGATATCCTTCCAAATACCCAGCCTATCTCTATTATACCATAGGGAATGGCTACAACAGAGCTTAGAGAGTTGAAAGAACAGTTGAAAGACATTTTAGATAAGGGATTCATCAGTCCCAGTACTTTCCCATGGGGTGCTCATGTCCTTTTCGTGCCTAAGAAAGATGATTGTCTTAGAATGTGCATCGATTATCGTCAATTAAACAAAGTCACCATCAAGAATAAGTATCCACTTCCTAGGATTGATGACTTGTTCGACCAACTTCAAGGTGCCTGTTATTTTTCTAAGATAGACCTCAGATCCTGCTATCATTTGCTCAGAGTCAGAGAATGTGACACTTCAAAAATAGCTTTCAGAATTTGGTATGGTCACTTCAAATTTCTAGTTATGTATTTTGGACTAATGAATGCCCCGACAGTTTTCATGGACTTGATGAACTGAGTGTTCAAGCAGTACTTGGATATGTTCATCATAGTCTTCATTGATATTCTTGTCTACTCCCGTAGTGAAAAAATCATGCAAACCATATCAGTATCGTATTATAGTCTCTTAGAGCCCATCAGTTCTTCACCAAATTCAGTAAGTGCAAATTTTGGATAAGATCAGTAGCTTTCCTTGGCCATATTATTTTTGATGATGGCATTAGAGTTGACCCTCAAAAGACCAAAATAGTGAGAAATTGACCCAGGCCTATCTCTCCGTTAGATATCAGGAGTTTCTTAGGCTTGACTAGCTATTACAGATGGTTTGTTGAAGGGTTCTCATCTATTTCCTCCCCTATGTATCGATTGACTCAAAAGAAGGTTAAGTTAAATGGTCATATTCCTATGAGAGGATTTTTTAGAAGTTAAAGAATCGACTCACCTCAGCCCTAGTCTTGACTTTGCCAGATAGTTCAGAGGGGTTTGTTTTTTATTGTGATTCATCCAGAGTTGAATTTGATTGTATTTTAATGCAAAGTGGTAAAATCGTAGCCTATGACTCTAGACAGTTTAAACCCTATAAGAAGAATTACCCTACCCATGACCTTGAGTTAGCAACTATTTCTTCGCCTTGAAAATTTGGAGGCGCTATTTGTATGGGGTTCATGTTGATGTGTTCATAGATCACAAAAGTTTGTAGTATGTGTTCTCGCAGAAAGACTTAAATCTTCATAAAAAAAGATGGTTAGAAATGTTGAACAATTATGAGTGTGTTGTATCATCCAGGAAAGACCAATATAATGGCAGACGCCCTTAGTAGGTTGTCTATGGATAGTGTTTCTTATGTTGAGAATAATAAGAAAAAGTTAGTTCAGGAGGTTCATCAGCTGTCTAAATTAGGTGTTCGTTTGGTCGATTCAGCTGAGGGTAGTGTATGGGTTCATAATAGCTCAGAATCTTCATTGGTTTCTAAAGTAAAAAAGAAGCAGGATAAGGATTCCAGTTTGGTTAAGTTGAAGGAATTAGTTAGAGATCAGAAAGTAGAGGTTTTCTTCCAAGGAGGAGATGGTGTATTATGATGTTAGGTAGGCTATGCGTGCCGTGTATTGATGGGTTGAGGTAGTGAATCCTTGTAGAAGCACATGGTGTGCGTTACTCTATTCACCCAAGAGCCACTAAAATATATCGTGATTTATGGGAAATTTATTGGTGGTATGGTATAAAGAGAGATATTGCAGAGTTTGTAGATAAGTTCTCTAATTATCAGCAGGTTAAGGTTGAGAACCAGAGGCCTAGTGGAACAATGCAGAAGTTCAGCATCCCCACTTGGAAGTGGGAAGAAATGAACATGGATTTTGTGATTGGGTTGCCCCATACGCGTCGTCAACATGAATTAATATTGGTTATCATAGAGAGAATGACCAAATCTGCTCATTTTTTGCCAGTTCATACTTCCTATTTAGTCTAGGATTATGCCAAGCTCTATATTAGAGAGTTGGTTGGATTGCATGGTATCCCACTATCTATAATTTTAGATAGAGGTACACAGTTTATCTCTCACTTTTGGGGAGCTTTTCAGAAGGGTCTTGGTACCCAGATCTCAATAGTATTTTTCATCCTCAAACAGATAGTTAGGAAAAGAGGACCATTCAAACCCTAGAGGACATGTTGAAAGAATATGTTATCAACTTTAAGGTTAGGTGGGATGATCACTTGCCATTGATCGAGTTTGCCTACAATAACAATTATCACTCTAGTATTCATATGGCTTCATCTGAGGCTCTCTATGGGAGGAGATGTAGATCTATTATTGGTTGGTTTGAGGCCAGTGAAACTGCTTTATTAGGGCCAGAGTCAGTATTTGATACGATGGGGAAAGTTTAGCTAATCAGAGAATAGCTTAAGACAACACAAAGTCATCAAAAATCATATGTAGATGTGCGTAAGAGAGATATCAAATTTGTAGTTAGAGATTTAGTCTATTTGAAAATCTCTCCCATGAATGGAGTGAAGAGATTTGGTAAGAAGGGAAAGCTTAGTCCCTGATATATTGGCCCTTAGAGGATCTTGAGTCATTTTGGAAAGGTAGCTTGTGAGCTTGAGTTGCCTGCAGATTTGGCATCAGTACATCTAGTGTTCCATGTTTCCCTATTGAAAAAGGGTATTGGTAATTCAGCTGTAATTGTTCCAATGAAGGCTACAGATGTTCAGGATAGCCTTTCTTACGCTGAAATCCCAGTTGAGATCCAAGATCATCAGGTTCACAGACTAAGGAACAAAGAGGTTCCATTGGTCAAAGTTCTTTTGCGGAATCAGTCCGTTGAGGGAGCCACTTGGGAAATAGAAGCAAATATGCGTACCAAGTACCCTCATCTTTTCTCCATAAACTCAGACTCAACTTAAGGTAACAATTGTTCTTAGAGTATCTCTTTTCCATTCTCAGTTCTAGCCATATATTCATTACATGCATTCACGAATAAGATCAGTCATATAATCATGTTTTCAGTTATGCATGATAGTATTTAATCTCAATTCCTCAGTATTCTCAGCTTAATCAGTCTCATTCAAGGATGAATGTCCCTAAGGGGAAGATATTATAATACCCCGTAATATACTAGCTTAATTCAGCTCACTATTTCATGTTAAAGGGGTCTAAGAGTTAGAAAATTTCCACTAAGTGTTAAAGACTTAGCCATATCAAGATCCCTAATCTTTGAAGATTTTTAGTTTGGCCTTCCTGTCCTTAGAATGTTGATTTCTAAGTTGATTCATGTTTAGGGAGGTCAAAAGTTATGTCTTGAGGAATTTTGGAGGTTTTAAATGATGTTTAGGTTATGTTTGGATGTTAAAAATAGTAAGGCATCACGATGGGGCCGCACCACGATGGCTAGTTGACCCAAGATCAGAGTCACACTGCGTTGTCTACTTGACCCAGCCAAGGGTCGCGTTGCGTTAGGTGGCCTCCTCCAGATTTTTAAATCCTCATCATTAAGGGTATTTGGGTCAATTTCCCCCACCCAAACTTTTCCATAACATGAAATTTAGGCCCCTTAAGATCATTATTTGCCTCATTATGCACAAATCCTCTTAAAGAAATTCAGTCTTCTCTTAAGAACAAAACCTAGCCTATTCAATAGAATCAAAGAATGCAAGCTCAATCTTTAAGAAAATTCTCAAGACTCTTCACGAAATTATAAAGTGAGGTATGTGTGATGTTCACCCATAGCTTTATTTTGCCATGGAGTCCAAGAACCTATTTTATATTTTAAATCATGAAACTTTCATGTTTATAATGAATTATTTCCTTGAAGCTTTCATGAATTTTGAATATACATTATGTTTACAAGTGATTTTTTTTCTAAAAGTAGCCCTTACACGTTTGATTGATGGAAACTTTATATTCAATCTCAAATTCATGGTTTCAATGTTGTGATTATTCTATTCTCTTATGTTTCACTCACTTTCATCTTAATCACATAAATTTCAAGTGTTGATGAAATGTCTAAATGATTGAATTTTGAGCTATGATTCCCTATTGTGGTTTTATGGCTTTCATGAGTTCCTTATTGCTATTTCCATTCAGTGCTGGGGGTTATAAATACCCAAAACTTAGCTGTTTACCTAGTTTTTAGTATCTCCAGAATGGTTTTAGATAAGCCCTGAGCTATGTTATTCAGGCATCATGTTTAGTTGTTGTCTCAGTTAAACTCAGTATACTTCAGTAATCAGTGTCTTTCAATTGGGAGTAGGATTTAACACTGAGCGAATTCAGGACGGCGGCTTCTTCGTTAGTCAGGTGAAGTTGTTAGTAACAATCCTTATATTCAATAACCACATAGCCAACATTTGTTATGAGAAGTCACCTGTCAGTTTAGGCTTGACTACCTCCCAGGGGTCACCCGTCAGCTTAGGCTTGACTCCACCCAGGAATCACCCATCAGTTTAGGCTTGATACCCTGGTTCTTCAGTATCATAGTGGATCCACACAGCCAGTGTTAGTACCTATGGCACGGTACTGGCACCCTCATAACTAGGGTTATAGGTTGGACCCCAATTAGTTTAGAATGTGGTATGTCGGTTAGATGATACCTCCCACAATCTCAGTTCAGTATTCAGTATAAAATTCAATTTAGGTGGCTTAACCAAGGCATATAGATTATCAGTTATTAGATTTCAGTATTTTAGTTTTACAGATTATTTCAAAAGCTTTATATGCTTGGTCTTGCACTTTCAACATTTTAGTTTTCATGCATGTTTACTTAACTATCTTATATTATTCATCCAGACATTACTTTATGTTTAGTTAATCATGCATTTCAGCCTAACCTCATCTCATATACTAGTACATTCAAAGTACTGATCATATACTTATTTCTTGCGCTATGATGTCTTATATCATAGATTTGAATGCTCAGTTTCCTGACCAAGATTAGACAGGATCAACTAGCCAACATCTGCAGCAGTAGTGAGTCCTCATACTTTGAGGACTAGTTTATCTTTATTCAATTTAGTTAGTAGTTCAGTTATATGATTAGTTAGAGTTATTTAGGGGTTTGTCCCATCAACTCCCCAGTCAATCACTCTTAGAGGCTTTTCAGAAACTTCAGACAATCAGTTAGTTTTATTAATCTTTTCAGTCATATTTTTGGTATCTTCATATATGCTTCAGACTTGCGTATTCAGTTGCATTATTTTAGTATTTAAAACCTTATGGCGTGTTCAGTTTAATTCCATACATGTCCTTTATTATAAACTTTATTTAGTCCTCAGAGTTGGTATCAGCTCATGGGTTAGCTTATGGTCACTTGTGACTGTAAGCACTATTGTCGTAACTAGGAGGTGCCCTCGGGTTGTGACAAAGCCCTTCCTTAGGGGGATTTTTGTCTTTTCCCTTTTGTGCATCGATTTGGGTTATAGGCTTACTCATTAAGGTTTGTCGCGATGAGTATCATCATGATCCTTAGTTTTTGGGTCATGACAAATTGGTATCAGAGAAGCTAGGTTTTATTTGGTCTCAACAATGTAAGAACAGTATGTCTAGTAGAGTCTCACGTATTGGTATTTAGACATCCGTATCTATCTTTGAGAGGCTACAATACGTCTTTAAGAAAATTCTCTTATTTTATACCTTGTCATATGAATTTCTTTCATACCTTATCTTTTGAGTTGTGTTTCACTCTTTTTGCATAGATAGTGTTGACTAGGTCTCGTGGATCAAAGATGTGGAACTTTCTTCCATGGAAAATCCTCGATTCATGGACAAACTTGAGAGAGTGGACGGGCATATGGATTTTCTCTATCTAAGAGGAATTCTAGGGGACTCTCTCTTGAGCCTCAGGCTCTATCTCCTCAGAGTTTATATGCTCTAGTCTTGGAGGGATTATTAGTGCATTTGCTGACCCGCTTAGAGGGATCTCCTTTGGTAATGCCGAATGTTCATCTAGTCCCAAATGTGGATCCTCTAGTTACACCTATTTCTATTTTGGGTACTCCTGAGACCCTGAGTACTATTCCTATTTCAGCATCAATATCTAGTATGGTGTTTCGAGATCAAAAGTTTAGCCTTCATCTATGTTACCTCCCCGTATGGGATCTCAGCCTGCCAAATTTACTATGCCTTCTCTTGCTATGAGTACTATTAAGTCTTTTGAGGACCAGAAGAGATTTGACTATTTACGCTTTTGGGTCCTCCTAGATTCAGTAGTGCTATGGACGAGGATGCCTATGAGTTCCTGATTTATTATCATGAGAAGTTTCATAATTTGAATTTATTGGAGTTGCATGGGGTTGCTTATACTGCCTATTAGTTGAGAGATGATTCTTAAGATTGGTGGAGGTCACTGGTTAGTCGTATACTTCTTGATTATCCCAATATAACTTGTGATCGTTTTACCAAAGTAATTTTGGAGAGGTTTATTCCTTACAATCTGAGGGATCGAATGAGAGATGAGTTTGATTGCCTGGAGCAAGGCTCCATAACTGTAGCAGAGTATGGGGCATGCTTTCATGCCTTGTCTATATATTTCTATACTAGTATTACCACTGAGTCTGAGAAGATTCAAAAGTACATGAAGGGCTTGGATGTTTCCCTTTAGCTGGCTACGTCTTAGATAGTTATATTTGAGCGTCCTTTTAAAGTATAGTAGATCAAGATGGCTAAGGGTATTCTGTGAGTATCTCAGGGAGATGCTAATAAAGTGCACCACTTTGGTGAGTTTAGAGGTCAGGCTTCTTGAGGTAGAGATTTCAAATATTCTTGTGGATATCAGGGTAGGCCTATGCAGGCGGCTTTATAGAGTTTGGCTGGTGGATATTCTGGTTCAGCAGTTTAGGGTGGTTATTCAGGTCTGGTTGTGCCTTTCTCCTATTGAGTTAGGTCGTAGAGATTTTTATGTGTGTGATGAGATTGGCAATATGCCCAAAGACTGTCCTCTCTATATGTTTAGGGCTACTCCTATTATAGCTGTGAGAGGTAGTGGTGCTACCAGGGGTGAGAAGGGTAAAGGTAGTGAAGACCGCGGTAGTTATCATGGGGCTACTCAACTGGTTGGTGGCCATGGATAGTGCTATTTGTTTCAAATCTGCATTTGTGTTTTTGATTCTGAGTTGACTTTATCCTCCGTGCCTGTATATTTTTCTTTAGATTTTGATTCTGTTAAGCCTCTTTCCATGCCTATTTGTGTATCTACCCCAGTAGGTGATTCTTAAGTGGTGGATCGGGTGACCGATCTTATGTTGTGACTTTTGCTATTTGAGACTTGGGTTGATTTGCTTGTGCTAGATATGGTTGATTTTGATGTTATTTCGGGTATGGATTGGTTGGCTCCTCCTTATCATGCTATTTTAGATTACTATGCTAATGCCATGACTTTAGCCTCATCGAGTGTGCCAAGGATAGCTTGGAAGGGTGTGCTTTATTCAGGTCCTAAGAGGATCATATCTTATGCTCAAGCTAGTAGAATATTTGAGAAGAAATATTTATCTTATTTTGGCACATATTTGTGATACTAGTATTATTTTACCTCATTCGCTGGATTCTGTTCGTATTGTTTGTGAGTTCGTGGATATGTTCCCTATAGATTTTCTTGGTATTCCATCGGATCATAATATTGATTTTGTTATTAATATTGAGCCGGTCACCAAGCCCATCTCTATTCCTCCTTATAGAACCACCCCAAATGAGTTGAAGGAATTGAAAGATTAGTTGTAGGAGTTGTTGGATAAGGGATTGTCCAACCTAGTGTATCGCCTTGGGGTGCACCTGGCTTGTTTATGAAGAAGAAGGATAGGTCAATACATATGTGTATCGATTATCAATAGTTGAAAAAGGTGATAGTTAAGAATAAGTATCCTCTTTCTCATATTAATGATTTATTTTATCAATTTTAGGGTGATGCAATATTTTGAGAATTGATTTGAGGTTCGGGTATCACCAGTTAAAGATTAGAGCTTCAAATATTCTAAAGATATATTTTCAGACTCGATACGTCATTATGAGTTCTTGGTCATGTCTTTTGGGTTACTAATGCCCCAGCCGCATTCATGGAGTTGATGAATTGAGTATTTCAATCATATCTTCACTCCTTTGTTATTGTATTTATAGATGATAACTTTGTTTATTCCAAGAGTGAGACTGATCATTAGGAGCATTTGCAAATTATGCTTTAGAGATTAAGGGATAAGAGATTGTATGCTAAGTTCTCTAAGTATGAGTTTTGGTTGGATTCTATTTTCTTGTTGGGTAATGTGGTGACTAAGAAGGGTATTATGGTTGATCCAGCCAAAGTTGCAATGGTACATGATTGGGCTAGACCTACTTTACCCCTCGAGATTTAGAGTTTTATTCGCTTGGCAGGTTAATATTGGTGTTTTGTTGAGGTTTTTTCATCTATTGTAGCTCCTTTGACCATGTTGACTTAGAAGAAATTTTTTTTCAGTGGTATAATGGTTGCAAGGCAAGCTTTCAAAAGCTCATGAATTTGTTGACTTCAGCTCCTATCTTAACTTTACCCAAGGAGGGCGTGGGCTTTACCATCTTTTATGGTGCTTTAGGTGTTGGATTAAGTGTTGTGTTGATGTGGGAGGGAAAGGTGATTGCTTATGTATCACGTCAGTTGAAGCCTCATGAGAGGAATTTCCCTATCCATGATTTAAAGTTATAGGCGATTGTATTTGCTTTGAAGTTGTAGAGGCACTAATTGTATGGAGTCCATTGTGAGATTTTCGTAGATCATCGTAGCCTTCAGTACTTCTTCATCTAATGAGATATTAATATGAGTCAACGTCATTGGCTTAAGTTGCTTAAGGATTATGACTTGACTATTCTCTATCATCCGAGCAAGTCTACTGTAGTTGCAGATGCCTTGAGCTAGAAGTCGACTAGCATGGGTAGCTTAACGCATCTTTTGACCCAGAAAAGGCCTTCGGCCTAAGAGGTTCAATCTTTAGCTAACCAGATGGTTAGGCTTGATATTTTGACACATGGGTGTGTTTTGGTATTTGTGGAGGCTAGGTCTCCTTTGATAGAGTAGATTCGAACTCATCAGTTTAATGATGTGGGATTGAGATTAATTCGAGATAAAATATTGGGTGGCAAGACTAAGCAAACCTCACTTCATTTGGATGGTGTTTTGAGGATTGGGCGTAGAGTTTATGTGTCGAGAGTAGGTGATTGGATTAGATTGATTTCGGAGGAGACTCATTGTTTCAGGTATTCTATCTACCTAGGAGCGACTGAGATGTATCGTGATTTGAGACAACATTACTGGTGGTGTAATATGAGGAATGATGTAGCAGATTTTATAGCTTACTTTGTTTTTTAGTTGGTAAAGGTTGAGCATTTGAGACCTGGCGATTTGGTTTAGAGGTTACCTATCCCGAGAGGAAGCGAGAATGAATTACTATGGACTTTATGACCAGATTGCCTCACACTTCTCATGGTTCTAATAGCATTTGGGTCATCGTGGATCGATTAACCAAGTCTGCTAATTTCATTTTGGTCCAAGTTTTTTCAATGCTAAGAGGTTGACCCGATCTAAATTCATGAGATTGTGCATCTCCACGGTGTGCCAATTTCTATCACTTTTATCGAGGTTTTGTGTTCACATCTTACTTTCGGAAGACTTTTCAGGATGAGTTGGGTACTTGGGTTGATCTTAGTACAATATTTCACCCCCAAGATTGATGGTCAGTTAGAGTAGAATATTTAAGTTTTAGAGGATATGCTCCGCTCTTGTGTGATGGATTTTGATGGCCAATGGGAGCAACATTTTGCTTTAGAAGAGTTTGCTTGTAATAATAGCTACCATTTTAAGGCTTTTTATGGTAGGTGCTGTCGCTCTCCAGTTGGTTGATTTGATATTTGTGAGGTTAGACCTCAAGGTGGACTTGCTTCGTGAGTCTTTGGATAGAGTTCCAATCATTCAGGATAGGCTTCGAGCAACTCAGAGTAGGCAGAAGTGCTATGCTGACCATAGACTTTGTGCCTTGAGATTTGGTGTAGGTGATCGTGTTTTCCTTTGAGTTTCACCCATGAAGGGTGTGATGAGGTTTGAAAAGAGAGGCAAGCTTAGCCCTAGGTATATTGGTCCATTTGATATTTTTCAGACTGTTGGTGATGTGGCTTATGAATTAACCTTGTCTCTAGATTTATCAGTTGTTCATCCAGTTTTTATGTTTCTATGCTTCACCATTACATTTTGGATTATTCTCATGTCATTCGTTAGGAGTCAGTTCAGTTAGATGTGAGGTTGTCTTTTATTGAGGAGTTGGTCTCCATTTTGGTTAGGGATGTTAGACGATTGCATTCTAAAGTTATCCTTGTGGTTAAGGTTTAGTGGAAATATTGACCAGTAGATTAGGCTACTTGGGAGGTCTAGTCTGATATGCATAGTTCTTATCCCCATATCATTGATGATTCAGGTATTTCTTTGCCTTAGTTCAAGGGCGAACTAGATTTTTAGTGGTGGATGATGTAACGACCTGAAGTTTTGATGAAATATGTGAAATATGTTTTTTCAAATGATTTAACTATTTTACCCCTCCCCATAGTTACATTATGGTAATGCTGGGGTGTGGGGTTGATTGGCATAGTTTCCAATGCATTTTAGTGCCATTTGTGCGACATTGTGATTTTTGGTGGCTTCGAGAGCCTTATTTTGGACTTCAATGATTATCTTTTGACCCGTGCAATAGATGGCTGAATGGACTGTGCCAACAGATCCAAAATATCAATTTTAGAGTGATAACATATTTGGTCTGGTTTGGTGGCTTTTAAATCTCATTTCGATCCTCAATTTGGAAAATTATGATCTTGGATTTAGAGGGTCAACTTTGTGAAAATGAAATGTTTTAAAAATCTGATATCGTTATTAAGTTTGGAGCATTGAATTTGATAGGATTGCATAGTTCATTTGCATTAATAAGATTCTACATGAATCTCAAGGGGCCCGCGGCGACTTGGATTGAAACAAATCCCCAGGTGGTGCACCTACGATAGCAAAATTATGCCGCGATCGCGATGGGGCATGAAGATAGAAAGTGTCGCAATCGCGACAACACTTTCGCGATCGTGATACCTCTATTAGGATGAGCTCCGCGAACATGATCCTAGTCTGCGATCGCAACCCTTGGGTATAAATACCCATGTTTCATTATTTTTATCATTTTTTAGACTTGGATTTTAGTGTTTCGTGGTTTTGAGCAAGTTTTTCCATTTCTAAGCTTGGGTAAGCTCCATTATACCTATTTTAATTTTTTTTCTATCTTTAACCTTAGATTCTTGTTTTAAACATGGATTTAAACATGGATCCTGTCTATGTTTTTTCTATGTTGTTTTTTTTTTGTACATATCAGATATGTTCATACGTGGTACAACCTTCTTTTTATAACCATACAAGTCCATATCAGATATGTTCATGTAGAGGGTGTGGTTTTCTTTCCTTTCGCTTTTATTGTGACTAATTCATTTGACTTATATTTAGGGATCCATTAATATCCATGATTGATACTTTTCCCAAGTTAGCGTCGACTTTCTTGTGAGTGGATGTTGCTTTCTTTTGTAAGATATTCTCGGATATCCTGGATTGATTCCTTAGGGATTCTTTTTGATCTTCTGTATCTTTAGTGTATCTTGCAAGATATTTGCTTATTAGTTTGCCGTTATTAAAACATATAATGAGAATGTGGGGCTAACAAATATCATTATCGACCAAAACTCAATCAAATACTACCATAGACGAAATACACACTCGTATCTAGCAAAAAATGGGATGCAACTGAGCGGGATGTGGAAGGAAATACCTAAATTTGATAAGGTTTTAGCTCCCATCCTCTGCTGCCTCATTTAATATCCCTTTCCTCTATTTTGCCGATCATGCCCCGCCCTGTCCTTTCCCATTTTCTTTTATGCCAAAGATTATCCAAGAACTAGTTTAAATATGCCAACATTATTAAAAAGTCTCTATCGTTGTTGAAAACAAATTTCAATCAAGTAAATCTATATGTAAAAGTACACTAAAATTGCAATGAACTTAAACAAAAGTTTAAATCTTGGATCCACGTCTAAGGCTTACCATTGATTGATGGGAGGAAGGCAAAACCTTTTAACTTGTCATTTGGAACAACACAACTCTTTTTCTTTATCATTCCACTTGCACTGATGGCATATTCTCTTCCTTTTCTTCATGTTCGTCTTCTTGATTGAATTAACATGACCTTCTTCTTCCTCTGGTACTATCTATTATGACAACTGGTGTTTGTTGCTTATTTTTCTTTTTGATTTATTCAAGAAAAATTTTGAGCTACGATTTGGTTTACTGCAAATATTGAGCTACAATTTGCTTTACGGCAAATTCTGAGCTACAAGTTCACTCGTAATTTAGTGAAAGTGCAAGTCTTATTTGGCTTTGTTGGTCTCTTTTCTGCACATATATAGCAACCCTTTTTAGAAAGTGAGAACCTTAGTAGTCAGCTAATAGATGCTCCCGAGGTTTACTTTTACTTACTTCATGTTGTTTGTCTTCTGGTTGGTCTGTTTAAAAAATAAATGTCTTTTTTAATCTCTTTTTCAAGCTTTTTTTACTTAACAAGGGATTCGTCTCAAATACAAACTTGATTCATTATTATCAAGCTAGTACTTGCTTTTTTACTGTCACAACTTGAACCGAGGCCCTAGCCACGATGAGCATCCCGAACCATGAAGGCTCGGGCACCAATCTTTATCTGGCAATCATGCATAATGATCATACAATATAATGAAATGCGGAAAATTATCATACGGAAACATAGTCACTCTCATAAGTAAACTGAATAATTCGAAAGGAAGTTCTTAACATTCAAAACACATGACACCGGTCTACAAAATCTCTAACAGAATGAAAACAACTTCTGTCTGAAATCTGGGACAAGGCCCCCACTCAGACTATAAACCAAAATAAAATAACAAAGTCTAATAACCAGGCCTCCTGGAATAGAGAAGGCTCACCAACCGCAAGTCTCGAACACACTAATCTACTGTTTAGCGGGACCCTGGGACTGTGCCTCAGATCCTGAAATATAAGGGTCAATACAGATGTACTGGTATGCAAAACTATCCAAAAACAAAATACTTATATGTAAAGTAAGTGAGAGCATTTCATGACAAGTATGTCATCATCAAACATTTGAGAATCCATGGGCATAACAAATAGGCTTTTAAAATATTTCTGTAAATCTCAACTCAACATCTTTGTCTTAGTTATGAGCTAGGTGATACACCCTACAAGTCTGATATTCCACGGGCTATATGGAATCCGCCCTTGACTCGGCAGCCAAACTCCCAACCTAATTTTTTCTCAAGGGTTGGAGTTTCCGATTCTGATACACCACAGGGCACTAGGCCAGCGTATAATCCCTCTTGGGGACATAATAACCCGTATCGACAAAACACAATTTTGGAAAATGAGTTTTCTGAACACGTACCTTCTTCGGGTAACCACCCAACATCTTTTAAGCCCATTTTTAATCTTTTCTGAACATGCATCTTTCAAAACTCAAATTCTAAAAATCAAATCTGACTTCTATTCTGTTCTAAGTCTATAATGGCATTATCTGATTTTGTTATATCATACCAAGACTTATAAGTCATAAGTCTAAGCCATATCATAATCGTATCACAGTTCTTTCACTCAAAACAAAGTTCAGACCACTAAAATATTCAAACAATACAATAGAACTCATATTTCAAAACATATGTCAAACTATGCAAAGACTCCGTTTTTCAACATTTCAACCAATGGTGGTCAATTTCTCAAAATGATCATTCAATTCCCTCTATTATTAAAATTTCCATTTAAAAACAAGAAAATATCCCTCTCTTCAATTCATAGCCAACATAAATTCATAATTGATAGTAAAACCCTTGGCTCATGCTTTAAGTCATGCAATTGAATAACCCTTAACTTGGAAATCAAAAGGTACAAAATGAGAGAGGGAAATTCATTCTTCATGCTCTCAATTCATACTTTAAAACTAAAAACACATTTATACATATACACGAGTAAAGTTTGGATTTAACGTAAGGCCTCAAGACCAAAGTCATATATCATTGGAAGGATTTATAATGCTTACTTTTTAATGTAATTCAACATCTTCATAAAAACATGATTTATCACATTCAAAACATTAATATAATGATTTATCCATGCCAATGTAGTTTAGAAAAGACCTACGTACCTTAATCGATGAAGAATTCGCGAAAAAGTTGATCCCTTGAGCTTGAATGTTTAATCCTAAGTTGTTTTTTCCTATTGTATTTTTGAAAGATGAACTAGGGATTTAAGAGAGTCAAAATGTTACTAATGATCCTAATTTCATGTATAGATGTTTAGGGATGGTTTTGGAGCATAAAAAAACTTGGCTGCCCTTAAAATAACTCAAAAATGAAGTGTCCACGTCGTTTGGCCATAGGGTTTATGTCGCACACCTATGGCAAACCTTAAGGTTTGAGTCTGTAATACCCGTGCTTATTCCTAGCTAGAAATCATCTCAAGGATTCTAGTACTTGCTTTGAAATACAAATATATTTTTGTACCCGTAGTATTTTTGAGATTTCTACTTTCTATCATGTGGAAAATTGAGTTAGCTTTCTAACGATACCAATTTTGTCCAAATCCAACACCAGATAAGGAAGTTATGGATGTTTTACTCAGAACTGACCGAAACGCCCAGGTGCGATGTCCAAGTTGACAGACCGCCAAACAAGTGATGGACCACCACTTTGACCATCACAGCCAAGGCAGTAGGGCTACGTTTTGGATAAAGATTGATGGATGAGTTGACGGACCATCATCCAGGCCGTCAACTCTTATCCAGTGAACCCCATTTCTGGTCCACATATGATGGTTTAAATGACGGACCATCAATTTCCTGATGGACCATCAGTCGGGTCATCACATGCCACGTTCAGTTTACTTCCAGGCCATTTTATCAGGGGTATTTTGGTCACTTACCACTCGCATATATATATCCAGATGAGTCCGAATTCAGCCATTTTGCTCATTATTATTTCACAAACAAAAACTAGGGTTTCTCTCTAAATTTAATCTCCAAGAACAAGACCCACTCTTCTTTAAAAATCAAAGAATTTCAAATCCTTCAAGTTCAAAAACATCAAGAACCTTGAGCCAGGTATGCACAGTGTTCATCTATGGGTCTATTTCGTTCATAGAGCTCAAAAACAATGTTTTAAATATTATTTTTTGATTGTCTTGTTGTGATATGAGAATGTACATATTGATGATTGTTGTTTTAGTTTCAAGATGATATTTAAAGGTGATTTCATGAAGTATATGTGTTTGTTAGTTGAAACCCATGATCCTTATGTGGCTAAATATGGTGAAATTCATGAACACACTTAAGCTAAAAGAATGCATGCAAAAGTGTTTGATAATATGCCTAGATGATAAAATTCATGTCCTATGATTTAATAGTGCTTAAATGACAAATCCATTCTCTATGCTTTACGATTTTTCATGAATTCCATTTGAGTGATATGCGTTGTTGTTGTGATATGGATTGACCATGATATTGAAGCTATGCAAGTATATACATGTTGAATGAATTTCCCTTCCATGTATAAGATATTAAGAACTATGCTTAGTGTGAAATCCTCTACTCATGATATGGTAAATTGTGGACTCTACTCTTTGATCAAGTCTTTCATGTGTGTCAGTTTCCTTCCATTGAGTCCTGGGGGTACTTGTACCCAAAAATTATAGTTGTGTGCTTCGAGCCATGTCATGTTATCATAATAGTCTTAGTCAAACCATGATCTATAGAACTCAGTCAGGCATGTGACTCAGGAAACCTCGAAAATCTCATGATCTCAGCTAATTCTCAAATAGTAGCACTAATCCATCAGTCAACGAAAGTCAGTTACTCAGTCCATGTACCGTCAGTTAAATCACGTTCATTCTCTTCAGATAGTAGTAGAAGTTATCACCGAGTAAACCCAAGGATGGGAACTCACCTGCTAGTTTAGGGTGTGATTCTTTGTAATCATCCTTGTGTTCCAGAACTACGTAGCCAACGTAGGTTGAGACATCTTAACCTATTAGATTAGGGTTGATAAGGTGGCTTAATCTACCAGTTTAGGGTTCCCACCATTAACATTTTAAGTACCTGCCAGCTAAAGGTCACTTACAGCTGTCCTTACTAGTGGTGCGGTAGTGACACCCTTCTAGTCGGGGCAAATATTGGACCCTAACTTAGCTATATACGTTATTAGGGCATGTCGGTCAAACAACTACCTCCCATAGTTTTAGTCCCAGTCTCAGTAAAAGAACTTAGATAGTTCTTCAGCTTTTAGTATATCAGGACTGTCAGATACAGTCAATTTAGTTACAGAATAGCACAAAGATAGTTCCATTAGTTTCAGGACTGTCAGACACAGTCATCTATGTTATCAGAATTTCAGTATTTGTCATGCTAGATATCAATAGATCATGTATTAGTGTCCAGATCTAGATATCACATAATCACGATCTCAGTTATTACGTATGCATGTTTGCACTTTTACGTTTATATCAGTTAGTCAGTTAGAATCATTCATGCATGTAAACCTTTTTGCATTTAGACTACCTCACTCATATACTCAGTACTCCCAGTTGTACTGACGCATTTGCGCCGTGGTGCTTTCTTTTACATTTTACCATAGGTTCACATATACAAGCTCTAAATCAGCAGTAGCAGTAGTATTCCAGTCGCAGAGTTGTAGTGAGTCCTCATCCATTCGAGGACGATATTATTTATTTCATTTATTATTTCTGTTCAGTTTTGCTAGACGGAGTTAGTTGGAGACATGTTCCTTCAACTCCTTACTCAGACAATATTTAGAGGCTTTCAGATTTAGCTTAGATTTGATTCAGATTTCAGTTGTTTTGGGTATTCATTACCCCATGTGGATGTTATGATTTGTAAGATATCCCATGCAGTTGAACCTTATAGCCTATTGTTTATGTTTTTTGCATTATTACATCATATATTGTAGTATACAGGTACAGATATCAGTTATGGGTTAGCTTGTGGTCCCTCGGGATCATGGGCATCGTGTAGCGATCCAGTTCAGAAAATTGAGGTGTTACAAACTTGGTATCAAAGCCTAAGGTTCAATAGAGTCCTAGAAAGTCTGAATGCCGCATCTAGTAGAGTTTGTGCATGGGTGTGTTGCACGCCACATTTATGTACAAGAGGCTATAAGATGTTTTAGGAACAATTTCCCTTCTTTCAGTATTCATATCATGCTAGTGAGCATAATCTCAAGTTAAAATCTCAGTCTAATCCATTCTTCTCTTATTTCAGAATATGCCTCCAAAGAGAAAAAACCAGCCAGCTCTTCAGCCCGAAGATCCTGTGGTTGCCCTAAATGAATGGCCACCAATTATTCTGGCCAATCCAGTGGACAACTCAGCCACAACTAGGATTCGAGACTTTACTCGAATGAACCCTCCATATTTCTTTGGGTCTAAGTTTGATGAAGACCCTCAGGAATTCATTAACCAAGTCCAGACGGTCATAGACATCATGGGAGTTACTTCTTATCAGAGTGCCGAGTTAGCCACATACCAGTTACAAGATATTGCTCACACTTGGTACAAACAGTAAAAGTCTGAGAGGTTAGAGGATGCAGGTCCTATAGAGTTGGAGGAATTTGTCACGACTTTCTTAGATAGATTCTTTCCCCAAGAGCTGAGGGAGGTAAAAGTTCTAAAGTTCATCAACCTCAGGTAGGTAAATATGATGGTTATGGAGTATTCTCTTATATTTACTCAGCTAACCAGATATGCCCCTCATGTGGTTGTAGACAATAGGGCTAAATGAGCAAGTTCGTGTCAGGGGTGAATGATAGCGTGGTAAATAAGTATAGGTCTGCAATGCTGAACAATGATATGACTTTATTCAGGCTCATGACTCATTCTCAACAAATAAAGGAGCAAAAGATTAGGACTAGGGAGATGCAGAACAAGAGAGCAAGGTTAGGCAATTTTAGTTTTGCTCAACCAAAATCAGAAGGATGAAACCGTTCACAGTTTTATCCTAAGCCAGCAATTCCAGCTCCTTCCTCCGCTAGTACCCAGTGTAGAAATTAAGAGATGACAACAAAGATTGAGCACCAGGTTCTAAGTCTCATGGCAGTGTTAGCAGTGATCAAACTAATCCCCTATGTCAGACTTGTGGTAAGAACCACAAGGGTACCTATAGATCTGGTAGCGATATTTGTTTCGGTTATGGCAAGCCATGCTACAGGATTAGAGAGTTTCCGCAGTCAGGTCTACAGGGTCAGCAAAATTACTCCATAGCCCAGTTCGGTCACCTAAATCAGCAGAGTGCCGCTTCCAGTGCTATTAGTGGGCAATGCCCAAATAGACTCTATGCTCTTCAGACCCGACAGGATTAGGAAAATTCTCCTGACCTTATTACTGGTACGTTACAAATTTTCCATGTTCATGTTTACGCTTTGCTAGATCCAGGTGCATCTTTGTATTTTGTTACTCCTTATATAGCAGGCGATTTTGAAATCAGTCCTAAAATTTTAGCAGAGCCCTTTTCAGTCTCTATCCCAGTGGGTAAAACCATCATAGCTCGGTGGGTATATAGGAACTTCCCGATTATGATATTTTAGAAAGCCACATTAGCAAATTTAGTCAAGTTAGAGATGACTGATTTTGATATCATTCTTGGCATGAATTGGCTTCATTCTTGCTATGCCACAGTCGAATGCAGAACTAGGGTAGTTCAATTTTAGTTCCTGAATAAGCTCATCCTAGAGTGGAAGGGTAGTACTTCATCTTTTAGGGGTCAACTTATTTCCTACCTTCGGGCAATGAAAATAATTTCTAAGGGGTGTGTGTATCATCTCGTGCATAGTAAAGATTCCAGTTCTGAATCTCCTACTATTGAATTAGTCCCATTAGTAAATGAGTATTATGACGTGTTTCCCGAAGATCTTCCGGGCATTTCTCTTGAAAGGGAAATAGACTTCGGATTGACCTTATTCCAGATACTTAACCTATTTTTATTCTGCCATACAGAATGGCATCAGCAGAACTCAAGGAATTGAAAGATCAGTTGAAGGATATCTTAGATAAGGAATTGATCAGGCATAGTGCATCCCCATGGGGTGCACCAGTCTTATTTGTGCAGAAAAAAGACGGTTCTCTCAGGATGTGTATTGATTACCGTCAGCTCAACAAAGTTATGATCAAGAACAAGTATCCTCTTCCCAAAATAGATGAATTGTTTGACAAACTTTAGGGTGCCAGTTATTTCTCCAAAATAGACCTCAGATTAGGCTACCATCAGCTCAGAGTTAGAGAATATGACATCCCGAAGATAGCTTTCCATACTCGGTATGGTCACTTCAAGTTTTTAGTTATGTCCTTTGGTCTTATCAATTCCCCAGCTCCTTTCATGGACTTGATGAACCGTGTGTTCAAGAAGTACTTAGACATGTTCATCATAGTCTTCATATATGATATCCTAGTCTATTCCCGCACAGAGCGTGATCATTCAAACCATCTCAGGATTGTTCTTCAGACTCTCAGAGATCACCAGATATTTACCAAATTCAGTAAGTGTGACTTTTGGCTAAGATCAGTAGCATTCCTTCACCATATTATTTCTGGTAATGGCATTAGAGTAGATCCTCAGAAGACCAAAGCGGTAAAAACCTGACCTCGCCCCATCTCTCTATTAGATATTAGGAGTTTCTTAGGATTGGCTGGCTATTATAGACAGTTTGTCAAGGGATTTTCTTCTATTGCATCCCCCATGTCTAGATTGACTCAGAAGAAGGTCAAGTTTCAGTGGTCAGATTCTTATGAGAAGTGTTTTCAAGAGTTGAAGACTCGACTCACCTCAGCTCCAGTTCTAGCTCTTCCAGATTGTTCATATGGGTTTGTGGTATCTTGTGATGCATCCAAAGTTGGTTAAAGTTGTGTCCTTATGCAGCATGGTAAGGTCATATCCTATGCCTCCAGACAGTTAAAGCCCTATGAGAAGAATTATCCTACTTATGATCTTGAGTTAGCAGCTATAGTATTTGCCTTAAAGATTTGAAGGCATTATCTATACGGAGTTTATGTAGATGTCTTCACAGATCATAAGAGTCTCCAGTATGTCTTTTCTCAGAAAGATCTTAATCTTCATCAGAGAAAGTAGTTAGAGCTTTTGAAAGATTATGACATGAGTGTCCTTTACCATCCGAGAAAGGCCAACGTTATGGCCGATGCTCTCAGTAGACTATCCATGGGTAGTGTTTCTCACGTTGAGGATAGCAAAAAAAAGATAGCTCAGGAAATCCATCAGCTTGCCAGACTAGGCGTTCGCTTAGTCGATTCTTCGGAGAGTGGTGTATGTGTTTAGAGTAGTTCAGAGTCATCTCTAGTTTTTGAGGTAAAAGAAAAGAAAGACAAGGATCCCAGCCTTATCAGGCTAAAAGAGTTAGTTCAGAATTAGAGAGTAGAGGTTTTCTCCCAAGGGGGAGGTAGGCTTCTTTGTTGCCAGGGTCGTCTGTACGTTCTAGGTTAGATGACTTAAAGTAGCAGATTCTTGCAGAAGTGCATGGTGCGCGATACTCTATTCATCCAGGGGCCACTAAAATGTATCGTGACCTGTGGGAAATCTATTGGTGGAGTGGGATGAAGAGAGATGTTGTAGAGTTTTGGCTACGTGCTCTACATGTCAGCAAGTTAAGATAGAGCATTAGAAGCCTAGTGGATCTATGCAGGAGTTCACCATTCCTACTTGAAAGTGGGAAGAAGTGAACATGGACTTCGTGATAGGTTTACCTCGAACTCGTCATTAGCATGATTCAGTTTGGGTTATTATGGACAGGATGACCAAGTCAGTTCATTTCCTTCTAGTTCATACCTCTTATTCAGCTAAGGATTACACCAAACTCTATATCAAGGAGTTGGTCAGATTACACGGTGTTCCATTATCTATTATTTCATATAGAGGTACCCAGTTTACCTCTTACTTCTGGAAAGCATTCCAAAATAGTCTTGGTACCCAAGTACTTCTCAGTACAACCTTTCATCAGACAGATGGTCAAGCAAAAAGGACCATTCAGACTCTTGAAGATATGCTAAGGGAGTGTGAAATTGATCAAAGGAAGTTGGGATGACCACTTGCCTTTGATTGAGTTTGCATACACCAATAACTATCATTTCAGTATTAAAATGGCTCCATTCGAAGCTCTCTATAGCCGGATGTATAGATCTCTAATTGGTTGGTTTGAAGTTAGTGAGGCCATAGCATAGGTCCTGACTTGGTTTTCGATGCCTTAGAGAAAGTTCAATTGATCAGAGAGAGACTTTGAGCTACTCAGAGCCAACAGAAGTCTTATGCTAATGTTCATAGAAAGGATCTCGAGTTCGAGGTCGATGACTATGTCTATCTCAAGATCTCTTCCATGAAGGGAGTGAAGAGGTTCGATAAGAAAGGAAAACTCAGTCCCTACTATATCGGTCCCTTTAGGATTTTCAGTCGTTTAGGCAAGGTAGCTTATGAGTTCAAATTGCCTTCAGATTTAGCCTCAGTTCATCCAGTCTTCCATGTATCCTTTCTCAAGAAGTGCGTAGGTGACCTAGAAGTTGTAGTCCCTATTCAAAGTGTTGATGTTCAGAATAGTCTCTCTTATGAAGAGATTCCAGTCGAAATCTTAGACTATCAGACTCGTCGATTGAGGAACAAAGAGGTCCCTCTAGATATGGTTCTTTGGCTAAATCAGTCCGTCAAGGGAGATACTTGGGAAGAAGAAGCAGATATGCCTACCAAGTATCCTTACCTCTTCTCCGCCATTCTGATCAAGATCAAGGTAATAGTTTGCCTTAAGCTTATTCAGTTTCATATTCATATTCCCATTATAAACGTGGTATCTACTACCATTTCATACTCTGTCATGCATTCATGTATCAGTTCAGTTATAAAATCATGCATCAGCTATTCATTCTTGTCTTGAGAAACTCAATTTATCAGAATACTCAGTCACGTATTCATGAACCAGTTAGCCATGCATCTGATGTGCATGAGTGCAGTGTATTTATCATGTCAGTCAAGAAGTCACGTCTCAGTCACTCATGTTCAGTTCATTTTTATTTATTATTTTCCCTCTTAGTTAGTCTTATTCGAGGACGAATGTTATCAAGGGGGAGATATTGTAATACCCATGCTTATTCCTAGCTAGAAATCATCTTAAAGATGCTAGTACTTGCTTTGTAATACAAATCTTTTTTTGTACCTATGGTATTTTTGATATTTCTACTTTCTGTCACGTGGGAAATTGAGTTATCTTTCTAACAATACCAATTTTATCTAAATCCGACACTAGACAAGGAAGTTATGGATGTTTTACTTAGAACTGACCGAAATACCCAGGTCCGATATCCAGGTTGATGGACCGCCAAACAAGTGATGGACTGCCACTTTGACCGTCACAGCCAAGGCAGTAGGGCCATGTTCTGGATAAGGATTGACGAACGAGTTGACGAACCATCAAATTTTTGACAGACCGTCATCCAGGCTGTCTACTCTTATCCAGTGAACCCTATTTCTGGTCCACGTATGACGGTCCAAATAATGGACCGTCAAGTTCCTGATAGACCATCAGTCGGGTCGTCACATGCCACGTTCAGTTTACTTCCAGGCTATTTTAACAGGGGTATTTTGATCACTTACCACTCGCATATATATATCCAGATGAGTCCGAATTCAGCCATTTTGCTCATTATTATTTCACAAACAAAAACTAGGGTTTCTCTCTAAATTTAATCTCCAAGAACAAGACCCACTCTTCTTTAAAAATCAAAGAATTTCAAATCCTTCAAGTTCAAAAACATCAAGAACCTTGAGCCAGGTATGCACAGTGTTCATCTATGGGTCTATTTTGTTCATAGAGCTCAAAAACAATGTTTTAAATATTATTTTTTGATTGTCTTGTTGTGATATGAGAATGTACATATTGATGATTGTTTTTTTAGTTTCAAGATGATATCTAAAGGTGATTTCCTGAAGTATATGTGTTTGTTAGTTGAAACTTGTGATCCTTATGAGGATTAATATGGTGAAATTCATAAACACACTTAAGCTAAAATAATGCATGCAAAGTGTTTGACAATATGCGTAGATAATAGAATTCATGTCCCATGATTTAATAGTGCTTAAATGACAAATCCATGCTCTATGCTTTACGATTTCCCATGAATTCTATGTGAGTGAATGCGTTGTTGTTGTGATAAGGATTCACCATGATATTGAAGCTATGAAAGTATATACATGTTGTATGAATTTCCTTTCCATGTATAAGATGTTGAGAACTATGCTTAGTGTGAAATCCCCTACTCATGATATGGTAAATTGTGGACTCTACTCTTACGATCAAGTCAGTCATGTATGTCAGTTTCCTTCCATCGAGTCCTAGGGGTACTTTTACCTGAAAAATATAGTTATGTGCCTAGATCCATGTTATGTTATCACAATAATCTCAGTCAAGCCATGATCTATAGAACTCAGTCGGGCATATGACTTAGGAAACCTCAGAAATCTCATGATCTCAGTTAATTCTCAAATAGTAGCACTAATTCGTCTGTTAATAGAAGTCAGTTACTCAGTCCATGTACCGTCAGTTAAATCACGTTCAGTCTCTTCAGATGGGAGTAGAAGTTAGCACTGAGTAAACCCAAGGATGGAAACTCACCTGCCAATTTAGGGTGTGATTCTTAGTAATCATCCTTGTATTCCAGAACCACATAGCCAGTGTAGGTTGAGACATCTTAACCTGTCAGAATAGGGTTGATGAGGTGGCTTAATTCGTTAGTTTAGGGTTCCCACCATTCTCATTTTGAGTACCTGCCAGCTAAGGGTCACTCACGGTTGTCCTTACCAGTGGCGCGATATTGACACCCTTCCAGTCAGGGCAGAGATTGGACCCCAACTTAGCTATATGCGTTATTGGGGCATGTCGGTCAAACAACTACCTCCCACAGTTTTAGTCCCAGTCTCAGTAAAAGAACTCAGATAGTTCTTCAGATTTCAGTATATCAGGACTGTCAGATACAGTCAATTCAGTTAGAAAATGAAGCACAGATAGTTCTATTAGATTCAGGACTGTCAGACACATTTATCTATGTTATCAGAATTTTAGAATTTGTCATGTTAGATATCAATAGATCATGTATTAGTGTCTAGATCTAGATATTATGTAATCATGATCTCAGTTACTACGTATGCATGTTTGCACTCTTACGTTCATATCATTCAGTTAGTTAGCATCGTTCATGCATATAAACCCTTTTGCATTTAGCCTAACTCACTCGTATGCTCAGTACTCCCAGTTGTTCTGATGCATTTGCCCTATGGTGCTTTTTTTCACATTTTACCATAGGTTCACAGATACGTGCTCCAGATGAGCAGTAGTAGTAGCATTCTAGTCACAGAGTTGCAGTGAGTCCTCATCCATTCGACATGATATTATTTATTTCATTTATTATTTTAGTTTAGCTTTTGCTAGACAGAGTTAGTTGGAGACATGTTCCTTCAACTCCTTACTCAGACAGTATTTAGAGGCTTTCAGATTTAGCTCAAATTTGATTCAGATTTCAGTTATTTTGGGTATTCATTACCCCATATGGATGTTATGATTTGTCAGATATTCTATGCAGTTGAACCTTATGGCCTATTGTTCATGTTTTCCACATTATTACATCATATATTACAGTATACAGGTACAGATATTAGTCATGGGTTAGCTTGTGGTCCCTTGGGATCATGGGCACTGTGTAGCAATCCGGTTTAGAAAACTGGGGCGTTACAACATCGCACAACCCATGGAAAACCTTAAGGTTTGCGTCGCACAACTTATGGAAAATCCTTTTCAGTGAATATTTGTGATGATTAGGTGACAACATCTCTTTTCTAAGCCATAACATTTCGCTTGGGTATCGGATTAAAACCAATTGGTATTCCTGGAAAGCTAATTAGATTATCTATAATTTGGTAAGTCTTAATCTGCCAAATTACACATATACATAAAGTTATACTCGTTCAAAGATGACCCTTATAAAATCAAATATAAAGATTTAGCTGAATTAAAGGTTCTTAGCTCAACTTAGCTCTAAGTGATTCCTATGAAGATTTTTCAGCTCGAAAATACTTCAAACATGTGGATAAATATAACACCCTTAATCTGGTACCCGGAACATCACATGGTGCTCATGACCTTGAAGGACCACAAGCTAACCCATGACTAATATCTGTACTGAGCACTGCAGACATACTGTATAAATGCAGAATAAAAGACTGAAAGGCCATAAGGTTTAAATATCTGATAAAACATAACATATAAATAATACAGTATCACCATACCAAAACTGAAATAAATGTCTGAACATGCTAGTCCAAAAGTCTCTAAATTGTCTAAAAATTATGGAGTTGATGGGACATATCCCCAACTAACTCTGTACTACTGAAATAATAAAGTAATAAAATAATTATTAAGGATGCTCTGGAGCTCATGCTTCTGAACCTATGGTATAAAACACCATTGCGCAAATACATCAGTACAATTGAATATACTAGTATGCAAGTAAGGTAGGCTGAATGCAAGGGGTTTATATGCATGAACAATACTAACTAACTGAATAACATAAACATGAGAATACATGCATGAATACGTGAACTATAACTGAGATCATGACGTCACTGAATCTTTATACTTATAACATAAGTGTTGTAAAACTAATATGCTATTATCTAAATAACTGTTTCTGATATTCCTATTTTTGATGGAACTAGATGAGTTCCGTACTGAACTGGATGACTGTATCTGATAGTCGTGAATTCTGTAGAACTATCTGAGTTCTATTACAGAGACTGAGACTGATATCGTAATTGTGGGAAGTAGTTATCTAACCGACATGCCCCAAATAAGTTATTATAGTAGAGTTGGGGTCCAATCTGTAACCCCAATTAGAAGGGTGTCAATACTGCACCACTAGTAAGGACAAGCTGTGGGTGACCCTTATCTGACAGTGTCCCCCAAATAGAATGGTGGGACCCTCATCTGACAGTGTTAATCCACCTCATCAACCCTCATCTGTCAGTGTTGATATCTCAACCTATGCTGGATACATAGTTATAGAATGCAAGGATTTCTTCTAAGGATCACACCCTCAATTGTCAATTACGCCCTCATCCTTAGGTTCACTCGGTGCTAATTTCTACTCTCATCTGAATAGACACTGAAACATGATTAACTGAACTGAACTAGACTAGGTTCAGTGAGTTCTTTTGACTGGTGAAATGCTACTGAGATTACAGAGTTACTGAGATTTCTTAGATTACTGGGAATTCTTAGTTTTCCTGAGTCATAAGTCCGACTGAATTCTATTGGGCATGACTTGACTGAGAGTATCTTGAAAACTGACACTGTCTCTAGGCACATAGCTAAATTGTCGGGTACAAGTACCCTAGGACTTGATAGCATAAAATTGACAGGAAATGACACTTCCTGGAATCACGACCATAATCAACAATCCATACTACAATTATTGGGGATTTTCATGAGGCACTTGATTGTCATGGTTTGGTACATGAATAGGAATGCATATAAACATGTCCTAATTTCATAGGGCTAATATCATGAACAATCCATCAAACAATTTCAATGCATAACAATAACATGAAAGTTATTTTGAACATAAGGGTAAAGCATGGGTTCATCAATTTGGTCATAATTGAGTCCTAAAGCATGATTCTTGTTCTCTTGGGCATTTTATCAAACATATTGCATGCATAAACTTAGGATTAGTCATATACACTAGTTCATACATCATGGTTACTTTAATAAACTAATTTTAAAAGTTTCCAACTCACATACTAGTATAATTTCATGAAAAGTACATAAAGACTCCAACTTCGGATTCATAAAACCACATCAACATAATTAAAATCAACCCATCACATGGAAATCACAATTTATGTGTTTAAAATGGGATTCTTGAGCTTCATGGGTGAAAGAAACCCATGAATCAAGACTTCACATACCCGCGTGGATGATTTCTTGAAGATTGGTAGAGGAAAGCTTGAATTCTTAACTTTGGATTAAACACCTAGGGTTTCTTGTTCTTGGGGATTAATCTTTGAGAGAAATCCTAATTTGGTATTAAGGATGAATAAAGAAGTTATGAGCTCTGGTCTGATATAATTAGGGGTTAAAACGGGTGGAAAAAGACCCAAATACCCTTTTAAAAATGGCTTAAAATCACTGATCAGAAGTGGCGACAGTTTGGGCGAAGGTCCATCGCTGGCTCGATGGTCCGTCAGTCCTGACCGTCGCATTTGGCCAGAACCTAAAATTTCTACCTTGTTTGCGATGGTTTGAGCGATGGTCCGTCGCTAGCTCGACGGTCCATCGCTAGCTTGATGGTCCGTCGATCCTGGTCATCGAACTTGAATAGAAGTCAGGTTCACTAACTTAGTCGTGATAGCTTGGGCGATGGTTCGTTGCTATCTTGATGGTCCGTTGGCCTAATCGTCGCTTCCGGGCAGTTCTGACTGTTCTCTGTAAAACGTCCATAACTTTTTACTCCGACACTAGATTTGGACGAAATTGGTATCGTTGGAAAGATAATTTAATTTCCCACATGATGAAAAGTCAAAATTGGGGAAATTATATCTGATTTAAACATTAATCATTTATTAAGTCATCACTAACTCTTTCGAAGACTAGATTTGACTTAAAGAAAGTTTGGGGTATTACAATATCTTTCCCTTGGGAATATTCATCCTCGAATGGGACTGACTAGACTAAGAAAGCTGATAGGCTGATCTTACTTAAGGGACGTTAACATCTGAGCATGACTATATGACTGGAACTTCTGATATACTGAAATCTCATACTAAATATGCATGTTTGATGCATGGATATACGACGGATAATATTCATGAATGCATGAATGAAATTACTAAGAAACTGAGTTTCTCGTAATGAGAATGCATATCTAGTGTATGAATATAGAATTGACATGATACATGAACATATGACTGGATATGCAAAGGTATTTGATACCAAGTTTATAACTGAAATCTAAACATAAAACTGAATAAGCTTAAGAAAAGCTATTACCTTGGGCCGAGTTTGAGTTTACGGAGAAGAGGTGAGGATACTTGGTCCTTATGTATGCCTCTGCTTCCCAAGTAGCTCCCTTAATAGACTGATTCTACCAAAGAACTTTGACTAGAGGGACTTTTGTATTCCTCAGTCTGCGAGTCTGGTAGTTAAGAATTTCAACTTGGATCTATTCGAAAGAAAGGTTGTTCTGAATATCTAAGCCATCTACCGGGACTACAACTACTAGGTCACCTATTTACTTCTTAAGCAAGGAGACATAAAAGAATAGATGTACTAAAGTAAGATCTGAAGGCAATTCGAGGTCATAAGGTACTTTGCCGAAACGACTGAAAATTTTGAAGGGACCGACATATCGGGGACTGAGCTTTCCCTTCTTGATGAACCTCCTCACTCCCTTCATTGGAGAGATTTTCAAGTATACATAATCACCAATTTCGAACTCGAGATCCTTTCTGTGCATATCTGTATAAGAATTCTGGCCTCTCTGAGCAGCCCGGAGACTTTCTCTAATCAACTAGACCTTTTCTAAGGCATCAAATACTAAGTCAGTCCCTATAACTGAGGCCTCACTAACTTTGAACCAACCGATTGGAGATCTACATGTCCTACTATAGAGAGCTTCGAATGGAGCCATCCGAATGCTAGAATGATAGCTGTTGTTGTATCCAAACTCAATCAAAGGCAAGTGGTCATCCTAACTATCCTTGAAATCAATTGAACACGCTCGCAGCATATCATCTAATGTCTGAACGTTTCTTTCTTCTTGACCATCTGTCTGAGGATGAAATGCTATACTGAGATGAATTTGGGTACCAAGACCCTTTTGGAATGCTTTCCAGAAGTGATAGGTGAACTGAGTACCTCTATCTGAGACAATAGACAACGAAACACCATGCAATCTTACCGACTACCTGATATTGAGATTGGCGTAATCCTCAGCTGAATAGGAGGTATGGATTGGAAGAGAATGAGCTGATTTGATCATCTTGTCTACAATGACCCAGACTGAATCATGCTGACGACGAGTACGAGGTAAACCCATCACAAAGTCCATGTTCACTTTATCCCATTTCTAATTAGGAATAGCGAACTCCTGCATGAACCCACTAGGCTTTTGATACTCTATCTTAACCTGCTGACATGTAGAGCATTTAGGAATACCTCAAAGTGAGACTTCTTGTGCCTTCCAAGTAGGAATACCTCAAAGTGAGACTTCTTGCACCTTAATCTTGTAAGAATACTCCCATTTTTACTCCTAAAGTGTACATATAAATAAAGAGAAATAATAATTAGACAAACATCTATTTTAACGATGAATAAACAATAAAACAAAGAAAAGTAAAATCATGCTCATATTATGAAATGAAAGAATTTAATGAAACTAGATCTATTATGCTAATTCACACTAATGATATACTCTCCGTTCGCTTTTACTTGTTATATTTTGATTTGACACATCTATTAAGAAAAATAATCAATAACTTATTTATTTTACCATAGTATACCTTTGTTAAATATTTACATTGTGTTTTGAAATTAATTTGGAGAAAAATAATTAATGCTAAGGGTAAAATAGAAAAAAAAGTTATCTTTTTTTAAACTTTTTTTAACATGTCAAAAATGACAAGTAAATATAGAAATACATTAGTAAATTAGTGAAAAGTAAAAGTGAATGGAGGAAGTATTATAATACATGCAGATGCTTTATTAAAATGAGATTATTCTAAGAGGAACAAAGGCCACACATGGATTTAATCTAATTCATGACCTCAACAAAAGACATGTAATGACCCTTCAGGTTATTTTTCATATTTCCACCTATTTTCATTGCTAGAGCCTTTCTATAGCTGTTTCAAGTCATTTATGAATTGCTAGAATTGACAGTTAAGTTAATGGGCAGTTTGTTTGGTTTTTAAAGATAATTTTCCATTTAGAAGCTTCGTTAGTTCCAAATAGCCACTAGGTAAAATTTTTAGTAAAATAGTCTATTATGCAAAATCTGAATGCATCAACAACTCTAGAATACTGGTTTAGGCTAAATGGACCCTTGGTTCAGGTTTCGAGGTGCCTAAACTTATTTTGACGTATTGGTCAGAAAGTTGAGAAATTGAAAATTTAGGTGTGGATCCACTTTTTGTTGAAATGAACTCAGATGGAAATTTTGACATTGACATTGAGTCTGAAATGTCAAATTTGGTATAGGTACATTGTCCGTTTATGTATACGGGGTTTTAACTGAATCTCAAGGGATTGGTGGAGACTCTACTGTCAACTGGTGCCATCGTTATCGTTAGCTAAGGGTCGTGATTGTGATACCCTTGGTAGGCCTAGTGATGTGATCGTAGGTTATAGGGTGCAAACACGACTCGCTTGTACAACCAAAGGTAGTGCGATCGCGGAGGTGAGGTCACGATAGCGACATCCAAGGACCTGTACTAGGTATAAAAGGACCCTTTCTCTATGATTTTAACCATTCTTCATTACTTTCTTGAGAGATAAAAACCCTAAATAGTGAGGTAACTTAAAATTGGAGCTTGCGGGTGATTAGGAAGCTTGGTTAACACTTATTTTCGCGATTCTCTTCTAATTTGAGGTAAGAATTCATCCTTTTCTTGGTGGATTTTCTTATTTTCTTGCTCAAAATCCAAAAATCTTGAGGGCATGATTTTAGCCCCAAATCAGCTTGGATTACACCTATTTTTGAGAAAAATGAGTCCTTGAGCTCGTGATTCCATAAGTAGGACCCACATGGAGTTTTTGATGTGATTTTTGGACCTAAAGCACAATGGTGCAATATGGGTATCATTATTCTCGTATTGATGAGTAGAATGTAATTTTGATATCTTGGATTTGTGATGAGGCTTTTGAAAGGGAAAAAGGTGATTTTACTGATTTTTGAGTTTCCTTTAGCGCCCAGGTATGCTAGGTTTCCCCTTTTCATAGATTTTGAGATACTTCATAGTATGATTGTGATATTGTATTGGCTTTGGGATGGGTTTTAGTTGTTGGTATATAAAATACACAACTTGAGTTAGCTGGGCCATTTTAGGCTATGTTGAGATGTAGGCATGCACTACATAGCTTGTTCCTTGTGCCGTAGAAAGATTGTGCTTTATGTCTCATGTTTGATGAAGATTTTCCTAGATTACTCTAGTTAGATGAGAGTGCCTTAGTTAATCATACTTATGGTAAGATTGACCTCTTTTTTCTTACATGGGTAGATTGACTTAGTCAAAATGTGACTTAGCTATTTTGTTTAGGAAGAACCTCTACCTTAGGTCTAATTATGGCTTGCTAGACATCAAAGAATGGATATTAGATACCTTAGCCTATTCGTGTGGTAGAAATTGCCTTACGATGAGAATAGGGGACTAGACATGGGCCCTTCAAACCACTCTAAGTAAAAATTATCTTTACCTCTTGGAAACCTTTATACACTCGTTGAATGTTTGAAAATGCTTACCAAGGTAGTATTGGTGAATTGTGGAACTTGATGGCTAAGATGAGTCAGTGATAGGGAACCTTACTTATTGTCCATGTTATCTATGATGTTATTGATCATATTATTGGTTATTGATGTTCATGTATTGATTATATTCCCGGTTCAATTCTGAAAGATGATTTTGTTCTTGGTTCAATTTGGGAAGATGCTTATATTCCTAGTTAAATTTCAAAAGATGCTTATATTTCCCGATTCAATTTAGAAGATGATTATATTTTTGTTCAATTTTGGAAGATGCTTATATTTTCTATTTAATTCAGAAAGATGATTATATACCCGGTTCAATTCCTGAGGATGATTATGATGTTGACTATACCTGATTTAATTCAAGAGGATGGCTATGGCCTTGATGATTATAGTTACCGATTCAAGTCTGGATATATTCTATTCTATAATATGACATGCTATATGATGGTTAGTTGGTAATATCAGGCTAAATACATACACATGCCTTGAATTTTTGGAATTTTCCCATATTGGCATCTCAATTAGGTCATGTACCTATTGAACACTTTTATCATTCACAAACCGTGTCAATTAAGCACAATTGCTAATATGGCGCTGACATGGCATGGAAAGTGTAATACACTCTCTACTAGGAAAGTGACAAGCCATAATTTACTGAAATTTCTTTTTTTTTTTATATAATTTTTTCCTCATTGATACAATAAAAACAAGGAAAGTACCAAAACACACCCGAAAACAGTCCACAAACCATAAGGATCCAAGAACCAAATGGAGACCATTCTCGGATTCAACAACTACAACAAGAATACAAGATATGAGTGTGTATTTTAACACCAAAAACAGCCAAAAACACTAAAAAAACATGAAGAACAATAATAACACACATTTCATATCCAATAAAGGACCCAAAACAGTCCACAACACAACAAGAAGATGACAACAATAAAATGTAAAGATAGGTAGTGAGACATAGATTATTACAATAACTAAGAACCTAAGTGTTTATCAAACACTAAGACCCTTAATACATGTAATAACAACACCTACACTCTAACATGGACATAAGAGGGACGTCAATATCCCAAGTACCCAATGTTTCCAAGCCAAGAACACACAATAGAAGTGATTCCACACTTGGTTGAACCTAATTTTGGGCTTGCCTCCAAAAGGGAGAGGACTTTGTCTTTTAATATCTTTAAAGACTTACACCATTATCAAAATCTACAAGTAAATGACCTAAAATGTTCTATATATTATAGGTTACAAAATAGAATACAAAATGACCAAAAGGACCCCTTAATAAAGAGTGAATAACAAAGGTGCCCTTGGAGTATGTATGGATGGTTTTGGTGTGTAATTGGGCCCTCCGTTGCACTTCACTTGCACATTCCAAGTTTTAGGTCAATTCACTCTCGCACTCATCCATCTACGTAATCGTGCCTGCATCATTTTCCCCTTCAACCTCGAATCCATACCTTGAAAAATCAAAGAAAAGACAAACAAGCACACATCCTCATGGCATAAGGGTTAGAGTTAGAAAAATAAATAAATAGCATCATTACTCCAAGGTGGAACATACTTTAAATATAACCAAGAATCCGTTGTGTTAGTCATGAAAAACTTAGTAAAAGCGTCACAAAGGAAATGGAATTGACAACTATCAAGAGATAAAGAAACTACAAAGGACCCAATGGCATCAAATAACCCACAAGGTAAAACTACCTTCATCTTAGTAGCCATAAGACAAAAGTGCTTCTTCATCTCTTCAAGAGACCAAATCAAGGGTGGTGCCTCAGTTGGTTCTAAAATCCACAAGATACATATAGCATCATCACTCACACAAGTGGACAAACCAACAACTTTCGTACCTCTACATAAAAAAAATTCCAAAACTAGCATGGATGTCATCATAGGCAAAGAGGTAGTAAAGGAAAAAATCACGTGTAAAGGCATACATGGGTGAAGACAAAGCATTTGGGCACATACACATTTTTTCCTTTAAACAAATAGATAACTTGGCATCCATAAGTTGATATTCAGGCAATTTAAGAACAAGTGTATCAAGCAAGGATGCACATTTATAAACATTACCCCAAGGAGTCAATGACACCTTTGCCCTTGGGTTCTCAAGAATGACTACACATTCCTTACCCTTAAGAGTACTTTTATCTTGCAAAAAGACATTTTCATCTTTAGAAGGAATGTTGTCACACCATAGTGGGTTGGCATATAGGCTATAGCTTCAAGAAAAGCTATACCTTCAACATCATTATCACTACTAGGTTCGTTAAGAGTGATTATATCATCTATAAACAAGATATTATACCTAAAGAGAGAATGATCTAACCTACAGACAGATTTGGAACTTTCACTCTCTAAGGGATCATTATCAAGTTCTAAAGATATATCAAGTACATGATTAACCTTATGATCCAAGCAAGCATTAGAATCTTTCTAACAGCATAAGCTCGCGGGTTCACTCCTTTCCCCTTGACCAATATTTTTATTTTCATGAATTCTATGAGCACAACTAGTAATAATTCTTTCATCACTCAATATGTTCAAAGAATCATTTTTATCCTCATGATAAACTCTATTAACATCATCACTAACTTGAGATTCATCAAACACATCACACACATGATCAAGTACTAGATCACATTCATGAGTAAGTTGATCATTATACACACCCTTACTAGTTGTTGGCAACTCACACACCAATATATACTCACCTTGGTTTTCACAAGGGTCTACTAGTGTGTGACTACTCTTATCACTTGACAATAGGACCTCATTCAAGTTATAAGTGATGGCACTGGATGAACACAAATCATTCTTACGAGAAGAAAAAATTTTGTCATCTAAAGGATCAACTAGTGCTTGCATACTTATAACAAGAGTTTGGATCTCATTCAACCTAAAAACACCAAGAGTATCACCAAGGAAAGATTCATGCACTCTACACTTGGCAAAATCGCAACTATATCTATTTGGCTAATACTAGCCAGATCAAAATATTCTACATTTATAGGAGTGTAAGAAGTAGTATTTTTACCTTGTAGCTCACATGACCTACCACCTTCACCTTGGTGCAGATCATGGAATCTAACTTCTTCCTTTAGAAAGCTCCCATCAAAAGGTATTTGGACAAGAGGAATTGGATTTGTTGGGAAAAGTTTGGGTATCAATTGCTGTAACTTTTCAACGTGTCATTTCATATCTTGAAGATTGTTATTGAAGCTATAAAATGTTGTATTGAATTTATTTATTTCCACGATACCTAAAAAAAGAGACAACAATAAAGAAAACAAACAAGTTAGTTCAAAAGCCTCACCATACTCTCACTCTTTGATTACCTCACACGTAGCTTCACAAGTGTTGTAAGATGGCTAAGGATCCCATGAGGAGTTGAGGGTTCAGTATACTCTTGTTCGGAATAGATTTTGATTTGAAACTCAAACAAATCTCATAAAACTTGAGTGAATGAACTAAAAATGATTCTAAAATGACAAAATCACACAAATAACGCTAACACGAACAAATGGACTCAAGACTAACTTACAATCTAGTAGGAGAGTACTAGCTTTTCAATTAGTATTAGAATCAACAAACGAAACTAAGAAACACTAATAAGAAACTAAGAAATAAAAATTTTGAGCCAAAATTGATGTGTGAACAGTAACTTGATGACATGGTAGTCCACTATTGGTTCAGTTTTTATCAAGTTGTTATTTTTCAATTTTCAAGTCTTGGTCAATTTTTCAATTTGGATTGTTGGAATTTTGTAAAAAGGAGGGAATACAAGTCTTGGAGCCTTTTTTTTTTTTTTTTTTAAATTTTCAAATTTTAAGACTTGACTTTTCTTGTACTTCTCCTTAAAACATGGTCCCTTGAATCTTGGAAAGTTGTTGGCAAGTGGTTGTTAAAGTCTTTAGTGGTTGAGAAATCTTTCAAGACTAACAAGTCCTACACCTCTTTACTTCACCTTTATAGATCTAAATTGCACTTTATCTTCGACAATATATGAAGGTGGTGATGAACATCAAGAACAACAACAACATTCTCCACGAACAACCACAATAGTCTCATGAACAGCTAACAACAATCCACAAGGCCAACTCCAAATCCACAATATAGTGTTTTCAACTCACAGCTAAGGATACTACAACTTCACAAAACATTCTTAGGCCACCAATTAGCAACAATATCACGTGGTCAATCTTAGAACAACAACAACATTCATCGTCCAAATTCCACAACAAGAACAATGTTCACCAATGGATGACCAAGTTCAAGTTCACAACAACAACATCAACAATTAAAACTCAAACTTACATATAGACTCAATGTGTTAGTGAAGACTTACATATAGACTCAATGTGTTAGTGAAGAATAAAACTAACACTAGAAACACTCAAGACAAACAAAAATCTCGGTGAATACACAACATAAGAACACAATTTTGGTCAAGAAACAAAAATGGACAGATTTGCTTCCTTTTACTTTTTCAGTTTTCTAACACTTTTTTTTTAATTTTTAAGAAAGCAAGCCCAAGATTGATCTTGTGGGAAGAGGATCAGCCATTCTCTGATACCAAATAATACGGTACAAATAAGGAAAGTACTGAAAATACTCCAAAATAGTCCACAAACCACAGGGATCCAAGGACCAAATAGAGACCACTCTCAGATTTAGCAACTACAACAAGAATACAAGATATGAGGATGTATTTTAACACCCAAACAGTCAACAGCACTACAACAACGTGAAGAACAATATGAAAAATAATAGAACAAGTTTCAAATTCAACAAAGCACCCAAAATAGTCCACAACACGACAACAACAAGATGACAACAACAAAATGTAAAGATCGGTAGTGAGACATAAATTATTATAATAACTAAGAATCTAAATCTATATCAAACACTAAAACCCTTAATACATGTAATAACAATAACTAAACTCTTACATGGACATAAGAGGGACATCAATATCCCAAGCACCCAATGTTTTCAAGCCAAGAACAAACAACACAAGTGATTCCACCTAATTTCGGGTTTGCCTCCAAAAGGGAGAGGACTTTGTGTTTCAATGTCTTTCAAGACTTACAACATTATCAAAATCTACTAGTAAATGACCTAAAATATTCTATATGTAGTAGGTTACAAAATAGAATACAAAATAACCAAAAAGACCCCTTAATAAAGAGTGAATAACAAAGGTGCCCTTGGAGTATGTATGGACGGTTTTGGTGTGTAATTGGGCCCTCCTTTTCACTTCACTTTTACATTCCAAGTCCCAGGGATATTCACTCTCGCACTCATCCATCTACGTGGTCGTGCCCGTATCACTCATCAGTTGAGTAAAATTTCAAACATTGAAATTGAATTTTTGTGAAAAAATTCAACATCAAAAATTGATGTTGGTTAGTGAAAATTTATTATGGGATGTGTAAAAATAGAAAAAATAGTTATTTTCTGGTGAAGTGAATGGTGGTTGAAGTTGGTCTCGCCGACAACTCACCAAAAAATGGGTGGAGGCCATTACATGAATTTTGGTGGTGGTTTAGTGGTGTTGGAGGGTGACTGATTCTGTTGGAATGAGTTTTCTAGCAAAATTTTTGCTGGAAAATCAGATATCACACTGCAATTTGGACATCAATACTACAATTTTTGATGCCATCATGGAGCTTATTCCTCAAAGCAAGAAATTTTGTTTCTTCCTCTAATGGTTGTTTGGTGTTGTTTTGGTGGAAAATGGAGAAGTGAAGGTGAATTTTAATGGTGGAAGATTAGAAGAATATTAAGGCAAAAAAGGATTTTTCTTAAAATTGTTATTGTTGCTTGTTGTATATGAGTATGTGTTGTATTGTTACTCTTTTTCTCTTTTTAATGGTTGTTGGGTGTTGTTTTGGTGAAAAATAAAGGATTAAAAGTGAGGTATAATGGTGGAAGAGTAGAGAAAGAAGAGGGTAAAAAATGAAATTATTTTTCTTTTTTTAAAAAATTATTTTTTTGATTTTTTTTCCTTTGATGACATGTAATTTTACCATTAGTTAAAATTTCCATGTCCTGGCAAGTGAATTTCACGCGCCAGATTTAATCTAAAATTGTACGATTTGTGCTTAATTGACACGTTTAGTAAATGGTATAAGGGTTCAATAGGTACATGGCTTAATTGAGGCACCAGTACGGGAAAAGTAGAAAAATTCAGGGGCCTGTATATGTATTCTTTCGTAGTATAATGCCTAGTTGATAAAAGAGGCTTAATTGGAATACGATGACTAGTCGGTAAAAGATGTTTAGTTATTAAATGATGGCTAATAGATTGGCGATATTAGTCATAAGAGATGACTAAGCTATGAATTGTGAATTGTGAAATAATGATGGTAAGTTGTTAATATAATGGTAATTTGTTAAGTGATGGCATAATGTTGGTTGATGGTAAATTGTGGAATGATTGTTTAAATGATGAAGATTATTCGTTAAAGATGTATGTTTGGATTATTGGTATCTTTGATTGTACTCTCCAAGAATATGTTGGTCTGTGATGAGTTATTTACTTTTCCACACCAATTGGCATATGGAAGACAATTTTGTAGTTATGTATACTTGTGTTGATTTTTTATAATATGTTATTGTCTCGGTTTATTTACGTATTTATGTACAGTGATGATAGAGTTGATTTAGGTTTGATTTTGTACCTTGGCTTAGTTATGATATCTTGCATTTTATCATTCTTATATCATGATTTAACTCAGTCGATCGATGATGCCTACTGAGTACCCATGATTTTGGTACTCATACTACACTTCTATACCTTTTTGGTGCAGATCCAAGTACTAGCTATCGTCGTTGACCTTTGTTCATGCAAAGTTGATCTTTTGGAGATAGAGTGAGCTCTTAGAGTGGGGTTCACCTATTTCCTTCTATCTTTTATATTCAATCTTTTTTATCGAGATAGATGTTGTTGACTATTCTAAACATTTAAGTTGTATCATTATTACATGCTCTTGTATTGGCTCTACTAGGTCTTGGGATGGTGTTTATAAATTGACTTTTTTTGCCTGTTAGAATGCTTTGTTTAATTAGAAATTGTGTTGTTAATTTTTTCCTATGATGGGCATTTCTGCCAAGTTAACCCATTGTGTATAACTTTGGATTACGGTTTGACTTACCTACTGATGGGATATGATAGGTAACATCATGAATTGTAAATTAGAATATGACAAGACAATATTAGGATGTATATGTGCATATTATTCAAATGAAAATCAATTAAAACACATCACACAATTTATCCTTTTCTTTTTTACGGCACGTAAAATCCTAAATCATGATTTCTACCATGCTTAATAAGGTTCTTTCCTTCCATCTTTGATAACAATCAAAATGGTTCTATTGTATTCATAACAAATAAGCACATGAAATATGGATTCAAAGAAAAAAGAATAATCAAATGACATACAAGCTTGAAGAAACTAATATGCTTAGCTTTAATTATCTATTTAACTTTCACATTTGAGGAACATTAAATTATCCTAATTTAAGTGCTTCCAATACCATATGATCAAGAAAAAAAAATGCATAAAAAATCTGTAATATGTACAACAAACTATTTCCTAGATCTTCATAGATAAATTACATAAGAGACACTTTAAATCAGAGCTTCAACGGGATGTCTCAACATAGGAGGCTTACTAAAATAAAATATTTTAATATGAACAATGGACTAGAAAAAAATATAGAATTAATGATAACTATTGAAGATGATTCCAAAGAAAGTAAAGGGAATCCTATAACATGACTTCTAATAGACAAATAAAAGATTGCTACATAGTTCTATAAATTAAAGTATGATACTTACAAGATTAAAAAAAAAAAAGAAATAGAATGACCTATTTGCATGCAGTGAACTAATACATCCTCCTCAGATATACTCATTATAGATCGTTAAATGAAAGAAGCTGAAATCCTTTATTATATCTTGAAAATCTGAAAAAAGAACAAAGCAAAAGAAACTTAAGATTGGAAAAGCTAACTAAATAAACTAGACCAAGAAATGTGTAATGACCTTTCAGTTTTTTTTGTATTTTTGCTTATCTTTTATGTTAGAGCTTTCCTATAGCTACCCTAAGTCATTTATGACTTGTTGGGACTGGTAGTTCGATTATTGGGAAGCTTGTTTATTTTTTAGAGTCATTTTTCTATTTTGAAGTTTTCACTAGTTCAAAATGACCACCAATTCAAAACTTCAACAAAATGATCTTGTATGCAAATTTTGACTGTTCTAGCAACTCTAGAATGTTGATTTTAGGCTAAGAGTACTCTTGGTTTGGGTCCATATGCACCCAAACTCATTTTGAGCTATTGACTGAAAAGTTAAGAAAATGAAATATGGGTGTGGGACCCCTTTTTTAATTAAAATAACCTCGGATAGAAATTTTGACTACATTGAATCTAGAACATCAAATTTAGTATGGTGGCATAGTTTATTTGTTTATATGGGAATTTGAATTATTTTTGAGTGGTTAGCGGAGACTTGAAAATCTCTAAGTCTCAGCTGATGCTGGTGCACCCACTAACCACGAGCCATGGATCACGATCGCGATCTAGCAGGCAACCCATGCGACATTTGGCATAGAAAAAAAGACATCCCAAGCCTTGGAACCAGAGTCACGTATGTGACTGCTGGTCATGGCAAAAACAATTAGTGACCAGGGACAGGTACCGCGTCGCAGTACTATTGTCGCGATTGCAACTCCCGTGTACCTGAGAAGGGTATAAATACCCCTATTTTTAGCAACCTTTTCACCCTTCTTTATCCATTTTAAGGAAAGTTAAACTCTAAATATTGGGAAAGCTTAGGATTAGAGCTTATGGGTGATTTGGCGAGCTTGGATAGTGATTAAATATGCGATTCTCTTTTGAGTTTTTGGTAAGATTCGTTCATATTCATGGTAGATTTTTCCATTTCTTTTTCAAAATTCCTAGAACTTGGTAACTTGATTTTAGGACTAATGTAGCTCAGATTTCACCCATTTTTTAGGGTAATTACACCTTGAGAATAAGGGAAAGTTGGATTGGTTTCGGAGACATGATTTCCGTAAATGTGACCCACATGAAATTTTTGAATAATTTTTGACCCAAAGTACAATAGTGAAATATGGGTATCATTGTTCTTGTATTGATGTGAAGATTATAATTTTGATTACATGGCACCTTGTGGAAGCTTCTCGAAAGGAAAAATTGATGATTTAGCGGATTTTTCGAGCTTTCTTTGGCTCCTAGGTAGGCTAGGTTTACCACCTTTATAGATTGAGCTAGTTCATATTATATTTATGATATTATGTTGGATTTGAGATGGGTTTTATGTGTTGGGTGAATAGATTGATAATGATTGAGTTAGTTTGTCCATTTAGTCTATTCGAAAACCATAATTTAGGCATAATTGACTTGGTGGTATGCTTTACGTAAACTTTTTATCTTAGGTTGATCATGTATTATTTAATATCTAAGAGTGTGTTTAGATACCATAGCCTCACCAAGGTATAATTTTCCTCAAAATATATTTTGGGGATCTAGAAATGGGCCCTTCGACCCATCGTAGGCCAAGATTTGTGTTAGTTATTGTAAACCTTTATATTCTTGTTATGCTTCTTGAAAATTCTTAGTATGGCAATATTATGGAGATTTAATACATGATGGTTGTGACGGTTTGATATTGGGAGTGGATGCTTATTGAAATATGTATATATATATGATTATCGGTTCAAGAACGAATATTGATTATGCTAATGATAATTATATTTTTACCGGTTTATGTTTGTTAATTAATTATATAGTTAGTGGTTCAAGTACGGATACTGATTATATGATTATCAATTCGGATTCGAACATTGGACATAATATTGATATATGATTATTGATTCAAGTTCGGATATTGATTATGATATGATGATATATTTACCGGTTCAAGTCTAGGTATTAATGATAATATTGATAATATACCTACCGGTTTATGTCCGACAATGGAATATGGTGTTGATGAAATGGGTATCGGTTCAAGTCTAAAAGCGGGAAAAATTATTATAGTGTGGCATGACATGGATGATTTCTAGTTGTATCATAGAAGTTGGTAAATGATGGTAGTTCGGGTTATGCTTTACTTGATGTTATCCTCCAGGATTATTGACACAACCAGAACAGGGGCCTTATCATGATGGGCATCCCAAGTCCAACCAGAACTGGGGACCACCCTGATAGCCAACCCAACCTTCAAATGAATATCCTAAGTCAAATGAATTCTAACATATAACAAGATAGCGTATTTGTAGATATACTTACTTTGGGATAGGTCTATTTCCTAAACCAACCCAACCAAGTCAATCCATCTAATAACCAACCAAACCAAGGCAATAACCCAATATGTTTATATATATAATCCAAAAAAATAGAAAAATCATAAATCAAATAAAGTCATACGGTATCAGCCCCAATACCAATACCAATGCCAAGGCTAACACCATTACCGACACCGCCCATACCAACCTATAGTAGTTCCACAAAGCCTTTAGCCAAAAGTAAAATAGAAACCGGTCAGGACATGCCCCCTACTATAGCCAAAACCATATCTATAAAATGACCAAAGTATGTAAGGACATCCATGACATGAAATGGAGCCTTTCAGAATATGGAAGCTTATCACTTTAATCCAACACAAAGTGATCCCGAATTCGATCATTGAGTAGGAGAAGTAGAATGGTTGGTTCCTGCATCGTGTGGGGATACAATACCTGAAGATAGGTTAGCGTGTGAATGCTAGCATGCACTCAGGATAAGGACAAAAATACTTCCAACCTTTAAAACCAACTAAATAACAATATGCATACACAACCATACATATATATATATATATATATATATATATATATATTTCCATACCGGAAGAGGAAACTAGGCTTAACATGCCTTAAAACTATTAACCTAGGTATGTGTAGCTTAACCATCCTAGAACCACCCACGGGCTATATGGGTCAAGTGTTACTCTATGAACGAGCCTCGATGCGTGTAGATACATCAAATAGAGATACCATATGAGTAGGGGATTCTCATGTACCCTTCGCTCTCTATTATACATATATACAAGTGTAACTTAGGGGATTCCCATGTAACCCAAAAGTATTATATAAATGGTCTCCATGACCAATCCTCAATTCGTCAAACATGAGTTTCCAATGAACTCACACCTTCATGGTTAGCTATCAAACCTTGCCATTATTGCCCAATTAAAACCATTAGCACACAACTAAACAACCAATTTCCATTTTTTATTAACCAAGGCTATAAGTAGTGGTATCGTCATACTGCCCATAGCTTGCAAGCAATGTCCATAGCCATCCTCTTTAAAAATGTATTCCCATGTACTTATAGATTATATTATTAAGTTGCTTAGGGGATTTCCATGTACCTCACAAGATGATCATTATTAAGTTTTCTTGGGAGATTCCCATATACCCCACAAGTGTATTTAATTAATCCATAACCATGACCATCAAGACCTTACCATTTAACCATTAAAGACCATCCAAACTAGTTAGAGTCCCATTACCCTTTTATACCATGCAAAGTTTTTAATGAAAGTTCAATGATATAGTAAAAACATTCTCATAGGCATTTTATCAAACATGTTGAGAGTATATAGTTTTCAAAACCAAAACCAATTACCAATTAACGATTCCCATGAAATCACATTTTCAAACCACCATTAAAATATGAAAACCATAATTAAAACATGGGAAAACCATAACCAAGCCATTTATAACCAAAACCCCAACATATATTCAAAACCCAAAACCATACCACAATTATTCCATAAAAACCATACATAAAACATTCCTTTAGTTGGAACTAACAATGAGGAAGGAGTAACATGCCTTAGATTATGAAGATGATGGAGAGAAACCACCCTTGTAAGCCCCAAATTGACCTTATTGAAGAAACCCTAGCCTTCTTTGACCCAAGAGCCTTGAGAAAATTTAAGAGAGTTTCTAAGTATTTAAGATTAGAGTAATAAGGTAAATGGTGTCCCAAGAGTGTTATAAGTCGTGGGGCCTTAAGAGGTTAAGAGGGAAAATATCCAGATTACTCCCAACTTAAACTGTATAAAACTCCCGTAGGAGGGTATGACTACCTTCCTAAATCATACCCTAGGGTATGAGTGGTACCCGTATCTCGTACCCTAGGCCTCCTCTTAGACCCCAACACTGTCCAACATATGACCACCAAGTTCAATCCATACCTAACCATACGATCAGTACGCTTAATTCGTACCTTAGGCAGAATAGACTTCTCTAGGTTAAACATAGGGTAACATATGATTTGCATATAACATTAGTACCCTAACATATGACTAGTATGATCTATTCGTACCTTGTACAAAAACTAAACAACCTATACGGGTAAACATATGACTAAGACCCACTAACCGTACCCTATCGTATGGCTAATACCCCCTAGTTATATGATGTTCAGAAGCCAAAACCCCAAGAAATTTCTAAGAATCAAAAGCCAAGGTATTTTAATTCTCCCTCACTTAGATCATTCATCCCTGAATAATAGAATAATGTAGTACCAACATGATTTATACCCCAACACCTCGAATCTAACGTTTAACTAAGTTAGAAAACAAAGATGCAAGGAAATCAATCTATCTTTTAACAAAGTTTTAAAACAAAAGTATGATGAAGAACACATACCTTCAACACGAATCCTGGGAGCAAAAAATAGGAATAAATATATGTACTTTATGTCCTCTTCCGCTTCTTAAGTAACCTATTCCACCTTGTGGTTCCTCCATCTTAACCGAGGCCATATCCTTGGTTTGGAATTGATGAACCTACTGATCCAAATCAAAATTAGGATCTCTTTATAAGATAGAGAATTCGAGATACCCAATCCTTCCAAAGAAACAATCAATGAAGGATCACCTATACACCTTCTCAACATAAAGCATAAAATACCAGATGAATGGAGTTCAAACTAAAAGGTAACTCTAATTCATATGCAACTTTACCAACCCTTCGCAAAACCAAGTAAGGACCGACATACTGGGGATTGAGCTTCCCCTTCTTCCCAAATTGCATTACTCCCTTCATGGAAGATACCTTTAGGAACACCCGATCCCCAACCTCAAACTCCAAAACTCTATACCCCACATCCACATAGGAATTTTGGCAACTTTGGGAATCCTTTAGCCTATCTTGAATCACCTTCACCTTTTCCATGGCTTGGTAAACCAAGTTTGGGCCAAACATATCCACCTCACCAAACTCGAACTAGAATGATATATATTATTGTAAGAAAACTCTATAAGAGTTAGATGCTCAACTTAATTACTAATATAGTTAATCACACACACACAAAATATATCTTCCAACATCTGAATAGTCCTTTCTGCTTGCCTATCCGACTGCATATAGAAAGTAGTACTTAGACTTACCTTAGTCCCCAACCCTTTCTGAAATAACTACCAAAATTGAGATGTAAATTGCATGCCATGATCAAAGATAATAGATATAGGTACCCATGCAACTTCACAATCTCCTAAAGATACAACCTCACATAATCCTCAGCCAAAAAGTTAGTCCTCACTGGAAAAAAGTGAGCTGACTTTTTCATTCTATATTGGATGACCCAAACTGTATCATATTGATTTTGAGACTAATAAAGAAATCTATGTTGATTAATACCCATTTTCATTCTGGCAATTCAATTTCTTGATACAATTCTCTAGGCCTCATATGCTCAACTTTTACTTGTTGACACATCATAAATTTGTCCATAAAATTAGCCATATCCCTCTTTATACCACTCCACTAATGCATCTCCTTGAGATCATGATACATTTTCATCGAATTGGGATGAAAAACATAGCACGATTCATGCGCTTCTACCAATATCCTTCTTGCAACCTATCGATATCAGGAACACATAACCTCCCTTGGTAACTCAAGGTACCATCACCACTAATCTTAAAATCATTACCTATTTCCCACCTATATCACCTTTTATTGTTATCAAGATAGGTTCTAGCATTTGTTTCTCTTTGATTTTAGTACCAAGAGATGACTACGCTACCTTCCAAACGAGTACACCACCATCCTTAGAGTCTAAGAGGCAAACTCTAAGGTTAGACAAATGGTGAATATCCTTCACAACTCCCACTTCTCCTTATCCACAGTAGTAAGACTCCCCATGAATAACCTGCTAAGAGAATCAACAACTATATTAGCTTTAACTGGATAGTAGTGTAGACTCATGTCATATTCCTTGAGAAGCTCAAGCTATCTCCTTTGCCTGAGGTTGAGATATTTCTGAGTGAACATATACTGTAGACTCTTATGATCTGAGAAGATGTCCCCGTGCACTCCATCAAAATAGTGCAACCAGATTTTCAATGCAAATACTACTGCTACCAACTATAAATCATAAGTAGGATAATTTATCTTGTGCACCTTCAACTTCCTAGAAGCATAGGCTATCACTTTACCATGCTGCATAAGAACATAACCAAGTCCCACAAAGGATGCATCACAGTAAACCACAAATCCGTCAGTGCCTTCGGGCAAGGTCAAAACTAGAGTAGAAGTTAGCTTATCCTTCAGCTTCACAAAACTTCCCTCACAAGCATCTGATCATAAGAACTTAACCTTCTTCTGAGTCAATTTACTCAATGGGATAGCTATCATCAAGAAACTCTCCACAAACCTCCTATAGTAGCCAGCTAAACCCAAGAAGCTTCGAATGTCTGTTGGAGTTATGGGTCTAGGCCACTTCTTAACTACTACAACTGTATGTATATCCACCATGATCCCCTCATTAGAAATAATATGGCCTAGAAAAGTGACAATGTTCAACCCGAATTCATACTTAGACAATTTAGCATATAACTGATGTTCTTACTACTTATTTCTAATTATGTATTCACCCCACATGCTCAGTACATTCCAAAAGTAATGATCCACATATATTTGTATGTGCTACATTGTCTCATAATATAGGTTCAGGTGCTCAATTCCAGCAACGTGATTGACCGTGAGCATCTCTATTTACATCCCAATAGTGGTGAGTCCTCATAGTTTGAGGACCTAGTTGTTTAGATTTCTAGCATTTTAGACTAGTTTATTCAGTTATGTCAGACAGTTCAAGTCAGTCGGGGGCCTATCTCAGCAACTCTCTAGTAGTAGTATTAGAGGCTTATTCGACTATTAGATACATTATCATTTTTCAATATTAGTATTTAAGATTTCTTTTAGTTAAGTATATTCAGACATTTCATATAGTTAAACTCAGTTCAGTTCAAAAAATATTTTATTATTTTAGTATTTTACGTGCCTATATTACCTTTGTTTGAGTCACCAGAATGAGTAGCAGTCTTATAGGGTTAGCTTGGGACTACTTGTAGTTCAGAGCACCGTGTGGCATCTCGAGAATTCATTTTTGAGGCATTACAAACTTGATATCAGAGTCTAAGGTTATAAGAGTCCTAGGGAGTCAGACAATCTACTTTACGTAGAGTATTGATCATGGCTATAAAGCACACCACATTTATGAGCAAGAGGATATGGGATATTTTTAAGAAATTATCTCTTTCTTTTATGGTCTATCGTCCTTATAGAGTATCGATATACTTTTAACTCATGTTCTTTGATTATAGTTGTTGAAAATACCTCCTTGTCGAGCTAATGCCCGCAGAAATGATAACCAGCCACCCCAACCTGCTGGCCCTTTGAATGAGAATGTATTCGATGCTGAATTTTAGGTTCCCTTTTAGGAATTATACCAAGCTGTGACTGCTAATTTTTAGGGCAACCATCAAGCGGCAGTCCTACTTTAGTAAAATGGGGATTTAGTAGCTGCTAAAATCTAAGACTTTATGAGAATGAACCCACTAGAGTTCTTTAGGTCAAAAGCAGGTAAGGACCCATAACTTTACTTAGATGAGGTGAGGAAAATCAACCAGATTATGTATGTTACTAAAGAGGAGAGTGTAAAGCTGGTATCTTATAGGATAAAGGATATAGCGTATGGCTGGGTGGTTATGTGGAAGAATGGTAGAGGTGAAAATGCAAATTTTATGAGTTAGAAGGTGTTTTAATATGTATCTTTAGATAGGTTCTTTCCGTGTTAAATAAGAGAGGCTAATATAGAGGAGTTAGTGAACCTGAGGAAGGGCTTGATGATGGTGAAAGAGTACTACCTTAAGTTCTACTAGTTGTCTAAGTATGCCCCTGATATGATGGTAGACCCTAGGGCTAGTATGAGTAAGTTTGTTACTGGAGTATCTAGTTTGGTAGTCAAGGAGTGTAGGACTGCCATGCTTATTAGGGATATAGATCTTGCTATTGAGGCAGAAAAGTTAAAAGAGAGAGAGAGAGGGGAAATAAGAAGGCTAGAACCAGGCGGTTTAATTATGTCCAGACTAGGTTTGGAAGGGGAAATCATTTATAGTTTTAGAGTCATTTATCTATGTCAGCACTGTCTTTAGCTAGTGCTCCCCTTAGGGCTAGGTAAAAGCAGTTGGGTAGGACTTCTATGTCTAAATCTCAGAATAGTATGAGTGGTAAACCCAGTTATCCTTCATGTGCTAAGTGTGGTAAGAATCACCCTGATGAGTGCTTGTTGGGACAGAAAGGCTGTTATAGTTCTGGTAAGTTGGGTCATGGAATTAAAGAGTGCCCGCATGCTAGGCTGAGAAATATAGATGCTCGTCCCTAGACTCAGGATACTAGTGCACTAGCTCCTTTAGGCCGCCCAATACCTCCTCAGGGCACATCATCTAGTATGATGATGGTCAGCACCAGAATCAGTTTTATGCTTTGCCATCCTTTCATAAGCAGGAGAGTTTACCAGATGTTGTTACTGGTATGCTTCGTATCTTTCATCTTGATATTTATGTGCTGTTAGATCCTGGGTCAAATTTCTTTTATGTGACCTCACTAATTGCAGTAAATTTTGAAATAGGTCCTAAAAAGATCCCTGAGCCTTTCTTTATTTCTACCCTAGTGGGTGAGTCAGTTGTTGCCAAACAGATCTATAGAAAGTGTCCTGTCACTATTCTTCATAAGATCATGTTAGAAGACTTAATAGAGTTAGATATGGTCAACTTTGACCTTATTCTTAGTATGGATTGACTCCATTCTTATTATGTATCAATAGATTATCGCACTCGAGTGGTGAAGTTTCCATTTCCAGATGAGCCAGTTTTTGAGTGGGAAGGTAATTCAGTGTCTCCCAAGATTCATTTTATATCAGCTTAAAGCTAGGAAGTTTATTTCAAAGAGGTGTATCTATCATCTAGTTTGATTCAAAGACACTAGGTTTGAGGCTCCAACAGTTCAGTTAGTCTGAGTAGTCAATGAGTTTCCTAAAGTTTTTCCCAAAGATTTGCCAGGGGTACCCCTCAATAGGGAAATTGAATTCAGTATTGACCTTCTCCCAGATACTCAACCTATCTCTATTCCTTCATATCATATGGCTCCATCCAAGCTTAAAGAATTAAAAGAGCAGCTTAAAGTCCTATTAGATAAAGGTTTCATAAGGCCCAATATCTCTCCATGGGGTGCTCCCATCCTATTCATGCGAAATAAAGATGGTTCTTTGAGAATGTCTATCGACTATCATCAGCTGAATAAAGTCATGGTTAAAAGCAAGTGTCCTCTCCCTAGAATTGATGATTTATTTGATCAGCTCTAAGACGCAATTTATTTCTCCATGTTAGACCTTAGATCCGGCTATTACCAGCTTAGAGCAAGGGAGTGTGAATCCCGAAGATAGATTCTAAAACCTGCAATGGTCATTTTGAGTTTCTAGTTATGTCTTTCGGGATAACAAATGCCCCAGTAGCCTTCATGAACTTAATAAATCGAGTGTTCAAACAATATCTAGACATATTTGTCTTAGTTTGTTTAGATGATATCCTTGTCTATTCCCGTAATAAGGATGATCATGCAGACCACCTTAGAGTTGTGGTACAAACTCTTAGAGATCACCAATTATTTGCCAAATTCAGCAAATGTGAATTTTGGCTAAGGTATGTAGCTTTTCTTGGTCATATTATTTCCAGTGAGGGCCTTAGAGTTGATCCCCAAAAGAAAGAAGCAGTAAGAAATTAGCCTAGACCTATCTCTCCATTAGACATTAGAAGTTTCTTAGGTTTAGCTGGCTATTACAGGTGTTTCATAGAGGGTATTTCATTCATTGCATACCCTATGTCTAGATTGAGTCAGAAGAAAGTTAAGTTCCACTGGTCAGATTCATATGAGAAGAGTTTTCAGGAGTTGAAGACTCGACTCACTTCAACTCCAGTTTTAGCACTACTTGATGGTTCAGATGGGTTCGTCGTGTATTGTAATGCTTCTAGAGTCGGTCTGGGTTGTGTTCTGATGTAGAGAGGAAAAGTATAGCCTATTACCCCAAACAACTTAAGCCTCATGAAAAGAATTACCCTATCCATAACCTTGAGTTAGCTCTTGTTGTTTCTGCATTGAAAATTTTGAGGCACTATCTTTATGGGGTGCATGTTGATGTGTTTACAGATCATAAAAGCTTACAGTATGTGTTTACTCAGAGAGAGTTATATCTTCATTATAGAAGGTGGTTAGAATTATTAAAGGATTATGATATGGGTGTGTTGTATTATCTGGGCAAGGCCAATGTAGTAGCAGACACCCTTAGTATATTGTCTATGGGAAGTGTTGCTTATATAGAGAAAGATAAGAAAGAACTAGTCTGGGAAGTTCACCTATTAGCTAGATTGGGTGTGAGGTTGGTTGAATCAATTGAGGGGAATGTTTAGGTTCAGAGTAGTTTAGAATCTTCTCTAGTTTCTAAAGTGAAAGAGAAGCTGGATAGGGATCCTAGTTTGGTCAAACTGAAGGGGTCAGTTAAACACCAAAAGGTAGAGGTTTTCTCCCAAGGGGGAGATGGTGTATTGAGATACCAGAGTAGATTGTGTATTCCATGTGTTGATGATTTGTGGTAGAAAATTATGGTAGAAGTGCATGGTGCATGTTTTTCCATTCATCTAGGAGCCACCAACATATATCATGATTTTTGAGAAATCTACTGGTGGAGTGGTATGAAGAGAGATATCACAGAATTTGTAGCCAAGTGTGCAACTTGTCATCAGGTTAAGGTAGAACACCAAAGACCTAGTGGCACTTTTCAAGAGTTCATTATATCCACTTGGAAGTGGGACGAGGTGAATATTGACTTCATAACTGGATTACCCCATTCGTATCGACAACATGATTTGATTTAGGTTATAGTAGATAGATTGACAAAATCAGCTCATTTCTTGCCTGTTCACACATCCTACATAGCTGAAGATTATGCTAAGCTGTATATCAGAGAGTTGGTCAAATGGTATGGGATTCATTTATCTGTTATCTCAGATAAGGGTACTCAGTTTACCTTTCAGTTTTGGAAAGCCTTTCAGAAGGGTCTTGGTACCCAAGTTAATCTTAGTTCAGCTTTTCACCCACAGAAAGATAGTCAAGTAGAGAGGACCATTCAGACTTTAGAGGATATGTTGAGGGCATGTGTCCTTGATTTAAAAGGTAGTTGGGATGTCCACTTGTCATTGATTGAGTTTGCCTATAACAACAGTTACCATTTTAGAATTCAGATGGCCCCATTTGAAACTTTTTATGAGTGAAGATGTAGGTCACCAGTCGGTTGGTTTGAAGTGGGTGAGGTTTCTTTGGTTGGAAGATATGGTGTTTGAAGTCATGGAGAAAGTTCAGCTGATTCGATATAGATTGAAAGTAGCCTAGAGTCATCAAAAATCTTATGCAGACGTGACAAGGAGAGATCTTGAGTTTGAGGTTGATGATCTTGTTTATTTGAAAGTTTCACCCATGAAGGGGGTGAAAAGATTTGGAAAAAAGGGGAAACTTAGTTCCTGGAATGTAGGTCCCTACAGAATTTTGATTCATATGCGGAGGTTAGCGTATGAGCTTGAGCTACCCACAGATTTGTCATTTGTTAACCCAGTCTTCCATGCATCCTTATTGAAGAAATGCATGGATGATTCAATTGTTATAGTCCCTCTAGTAAGCACAGATATTCAAAACAGCCTCTCGTATAAAGATGTTCCAGTAGAGATTCTCGATCACCAAATCCGTAGACTAAGTTACAAAGAAGTTCCCTTGGTCAAAGTTTTGTGGCAAAATCAGTCTGCTGAAGGTGCTACTTGGGAATCAAAAGCAGATATGCAAGCCAAGTACCCTCACCCCTTCTCCACAAACTCAGTGTCAGTCGAAGGTAATAATTTTCCTTAATTCAGTTCATTTCTAGTCTTAGTTTCAGCCATATGGTTATTTTATGTCAATTCATGCACATACAGATTAGTTCAGTAGCTCGTCATGTTTTAGATTTAGACATAAAATTTTGGTTTTAGTTTTGTATGCTAGTATATAGTATTGTCTTTGATCTTTAGTATCTTTAGTTTAACTAGTTCATTCGAGGAGAATGTTCTCAAGGGGGAGATAATGTAATACCCCATATTCTTTCAAGTTCAATTCATCTCAAATGAGGCATATTAGAGGCTTAAGAACTAAAATTTTAGCTAACTGTTGGAGACTTAGTCTCATTTTTCGCCTCTAAACTTTGACAATTTTATTCTCGACCTTTATGACCTTGGAACATTGATTTCTAAGTTTTTTTCATGATCAGGGTAGTCCATAGTACCTCCGAGGTAAGTTTTGGAATTTTTGGAGAAGGATTGGGCCATGTTCAGTTATCCAAAATAGAACTTTGATGCAATGTCGAGGTGCCGAGTCAGTAACTGCATCGATGGGATCGATATAATGCATCGCTAATTGCATCAGTATGAGTGACGTGATGCGTCGCTGATCGCATCAATGCCCAACTTTTGGGTATTAAATAAGGGGTTATAGGAGGCATTTGGGTTATTTACCCTCACTCAAATTCGCCCAAAACACTCAATTTTAGCCCTAAATAGCAAAGATACCTCATTATTCATCTTTTTTTTTTTATCTCTAATAACAAAACCCTAGCTTTGAGAATCAAGAACAAATTCCATAATTCCTACTCCAAGAAATCTTATAATCCAAGGTTTTGGGTTCAAGAACTTCAAGAAGAAGCTTCAAGAAACTCATTAGAGAGTCAAGAATCAAGCTTTTACATTCAAATTCATCAACAAGGTATGTGAGGTTTTTCAACAAGGATAATTCTTTCATCCTTGGGACCAAAATTAGATTTAAAGTTGATTTTTATATGAAATTACATGAATTTCAGTTTGGGATTTATACCCATTTATCACCAATTGATGATTATGAGATTTAAAGTAATGTTGATGTTGAATTGCATGTTTTCTTTCATATTTTAATGCGTATTGTAGAGATTTTCAGATTTTGAATTGAATTACCAATATTTACATTATCAAGCATGAATATTATGATGTTTTGACATGAATTTGAAGTATGGGTTATCAAGCCCTAGTGTGTATGTTGATATTTCAAGAATGACTATGTTTTTAGCATCCCATGACTAGTTATTTTTAGATTTTAACATAGATTTGATCTTTTGATCTTAGCTTTGAGATGGAATCCACTTTATAGTCCAGTTATAGAATAGATTAACAGATATACAGTTGGTTTTCATTATAAACCTTTATACTAGTTTTAAAGTGGATTTCAAACAAAATGAGCATACAGATTAAAGGGAGTAGTATTTAGCACTGAGTTGGGTATGTTTACATGCCCCAGAACTATGATCCAACGTAGGTAAAGATTTTTAGATTATTCCTATTTCTATATGGATGATAGATACAAATGTGATCACTCAGATTAGGTTATACTCCTTGGCAAGAGTATGACACCTCTCCCCAACGTGAGGTTTTCCCCTTAGAGGAAAGAGATGTTGGACTCCATGATAGCTCACATGGTTTATGTTGGTTAGAATAAATTCCCTATCAATAAAGACTTTCCAAATAGTTGTAAAGGTATTTCCTACAGTTCACAGAAAAGAGTAAAGAATAACATAAAAGCCTTTAGAAACTAAGTGTAAAGGCTCACAACTTTCATTTAGATATTTCTTTATATGAGGCATCAGTTACATATATCAGCTTTCAGATTTCAGATTTTAGATATAAAAGTGAGTCCTTTCTACACTTAGCATGCATACTTTTATGGATTTGATAACATTGAGATATTATTTCTATTTATGTATTCGCCCCCACATGCTCAATACATTCCAAAAGTACTGATCTAGATATAAGTCTATGTGCCACATTATCTTATAATATAGGTTCAGGTGCTCAATTCCAGTAGTGTGATTGACCATGAGAATCTCTATCTGCATCCCGACAGTGGTGAGTCGTTATAGTTTGGGGACCTAGTTGTTCAGATTTCCAGCATTACAGACTAGTTTATTTAGTTATGTCAGACAATTCGAATCAGTTGGGGGCCTATCCCAGTGACTCTATAGTAGTAGTATTAGAGGCTTGTCCGACTATTAGATACATTGTAATTATCTATGTTAGTATTTTTGATTTCTCTTAGTTAAGTATATTCAGACATTTCATGTAGTTAAACTCAATTCAGTTCAGACAGTATTTCAGTATTTTTGTGTTCCGTATGCTTATATTACCTTTGTTTGAGTCATTTGAATAAGAAACAAGCTTACAGGGTTATCTCGGGATTACTTGTAGTTCAGAGCACCGTGTGGCATCCTGAGAATTTATTTTTGGAGCGTTACAGATATATACTTAGTTCTCTGAGATTTTTTTAGAGAAGTATATGCCTCTTAGTCTTAAGGGTCATCTAAGAGATCTATTTTTGAGGTTAAAGCAGGGCTCCATGTTTGTTATAGAGTATGAGTCTCATTTTATAATTTGGCTAGGCATGCTACTTCGATGTTGACTTTTGAGTATGAGAGGGTTTGTTGCCTTGTTATAGGGTTTAGATTCCCCCTTCAAATGTCTACTTAGGGTCTAGTTTCTGTAGGTAGGTCTTTTGCTGAGGTGTCAGACCACACTTAGGTGATGGAGAAGATGCATCATGAGGGCCATGGGGGAGTGATTAGAGGCCTAGGTACCAATGCAGTTTTAGTGGAAGTCGTAGTAGTTTTTGATTTAGAGGTAGCAGTTCTCATGGTAGATACTTTCTATAGTCGCAGTATCAGCCTCAAAGTCACCTAGTAGACTAGTGCAGGCAACGCTTTAAATTACTGAAAAAGTCCAGTCTATTATCAGTGACACCCTAGTTAGGGTGGAAATCAGTCTTCGATGGGTTCATCTTCTAATTATTCTAGTTGTAGTGGTTATTCTGGGTCAGTTGGATCATCTGGTTCTAGTTCAACTTAGGAGGCAAGTTATAGTTGCAAATCTTTTGGTCATTACTCATGACAGTGCCCTAGTTACGGGGTGATTATTTTTTTTCTTAGAGTGTTCCCTCTATTAGAGAATTTCATACCTCATCTAAAGGTAGTTCTCATGGTCGTAAGGGTGGTTCCCAGGGTGATCGAGGAGGTTCTTAGGTAGGTAGGGTAAGCTCCTAGAGTCAGAGTTTCCTTATTACCTTCTTTTTTCTTATATCTAGTCTTTCATTTGAGACAGATTGTGTTGAGTATTCTAGAACTTGTGGTATATTGTAGTAGCTCTTGTACTGACTTTACTAGGTTGTGGTATGGTTATCAATGTATTGACTGCCTTTTTCTACTTCTATTGTCTTGCTTAATTATAAGTTTCATTGTTTGTTTTTGCCACTTTTTGGGCATTTTCCACAAAATTAAACCATTGCACTTAGCTCCAAGTTATGGTTCAGCTTACCTACTAGTGGGATAGAGTAGGTTCCATCATGACTCATAAATCTGGTTGTGACAATACTTTTGGAGAAGATAAATGCCTCCAAACTTTTTCTTTTGATAAAAATCGTTGCTGAAAATCTTTGTTGCAAGGAGGTATGAGGAGGCTCCCTAAACTTGTTTTTTACTGAGACATAAGGTGTTATTTATAAGTGAAAACTTAGGGTTAGTGTTCTTGTGCGGGAAAATAGATTTTGAATTTTTGAACTTAGTCAAAAATCACCATTAATACTCTAACATTGAGGGTTTTTGAACATTAAAATCTTTGGATAGATTTACAGGCTTCACGTGATTAGGTGAGAACATCTAGAAATGGGATTGGCAACCTCTATCCATAGTTGGTGGAGTTTTCAGTTCCTGCAAATGAAAGAGATAGGAGACAAAAGAGGTATGACCTAATTAATTTAGGGAAAAGGGGGTATTTTAAGTATTTGGAAGGGTTATGTTGGGGATAAAATGGGTAGTTCAAGGATAATTATTTGGGTATTGGGCTGCTGTGTTTGCTAAAAATAATGGGCCATTTGGGATAAAAGAGGCTCGACAGATTGGGATTTACAAAATAATAGATTTTGTAGCCCAATTGTTGAAGCCCTTTGGAGCTTTCTTCCTCTTTAAGTTAATTCTTTTGAGCTTCTAAACTAACAACTAGTATAATATATACTAATAAAATACTAAAAATAAAGTTGTAATGTTGTAGCTTTGTACTAATACTGAATATAAAACATTAAGTTTTAGCTAATTTAATAAGTAAGAAACTTGAAATAAGACAACAATATTAAAATGGGAGGCATAGAGTGATAATACTAACTTTTATACTAAAATTCTTAATTTTATTAGTAATTATAAAATGTGACAACGCCAGTTTAATGATAATAATAATAATAATAATAATAATAATAATAATAATAATAATAATAAGAAGAAGAAGAAGAAGAAGAAGAAGAGGAAGAACAAGAAGAACAACAACAATAATGATAAGCTTGAATGATAATAAGAAATAATGTTAAAAATAAAGTGTATGATTTATAACTAATTAGAAGCTAAATCAATGTAATTTATAGAACGGAGGGTCAATAGTGGGTGTCAACAACTGCTCCTTTTTGATCAGAGATGATGAAAGAGTTTATGAACTAAGAAGTTGGCAAAGTAGTCAATTTTGTCCCGACCAATGGAGTTGCAGCGAAGTTCAAAATAGCTATAGGGAAAAGAGAATTTTCTAAAAGTTTATGACAAAACTTTGATTTGTAAGTTGCCTACATATCTAGATAGAAGAAGAACCAGGCCAAATGTAGTTCAAGATTTATGATAGAGGACATGGAGTGAGTTTTAAGAAACAATATTCCCAAAAGTCCTCCTGAATCGATGTATGATGAAGATGATGGTGGCGGCTGAGCAAAAGGATAGTCTTGAACATGTAAAAATTTGAAAATAGAATGAAGTAAAAATGAAACTATTAAGAGGTAAAGAATAAATGGGAATTGAGTGAAACTAAAACTAGGGAATAACAAAATAGAGATATTGAATAAAATAAAGTAGAAACTTTCGAACCTTATGGAATGTATTGCCCCTAACTATAGATCAGATCTACTAGAGAAAAATCTCAATTTAGCACTTGATGTCATCCAAAAGTACATCCCCTTAAAAGTATAAAGAGGTCAAAGTAAAAATAAAGTAACCCAACTAGGTTGGGGTCGATCCTACAAATAATAGGCCAAACTATCTCTCGAACCTATTGAAATCACGGGGTAGTGCAGTAAAATTAAATTGGGGGAGGGGGGAGAGGGGGGTTGCAGTAATTAGTAATAGTAACAAGATTTGGATAATTTTGGTTATAAGCAATCTGAAACGAACACTAGCCTTGTGTTTTCCCTGGCTTCTAACTCCATAGATTTATCGTGCATTGTCGAACTATCCGAAATACCTTGCATGCAAAATCTGATAAGTTATGTATTACTAACCATCTTGTGAACGCCTTTAATTAATTTCACTCTTTACCTTTTGAGACTCAAAATGTCGCCTTACTAACCCTTATCTTAGATCCTAGATTAACTATTACCTTTTGTGTGTCAAGTTAATTTGATGATATGGCAGATGAGATAGGAATAAATCTCAAATTACTGTCGTGATCTTGTTTTCCTAATATCTACCTCTCTTTTGTAGTAAGTAGTGAATACAGGAGGGTTATCAACATTGGACACCACTAAGAAATCAATTAAACTGAAGAAAATCGCAATACATGCAAGAATATTGATGATGAACAACTTGGCATTTCCTCTACTTTGTTATTCCACCAAGATTGCCACAACCCTAGCTATAGAAATTAGCCATTCATAGTTGCAAGAAAATACATAGAATTCATATATGAAAGCATAGAAATAATTTTACAACAATAGATGTATAAAACCTAAAGACTCAAATCAATTAATCAACCAAAAATGAAGAACAAGAGGATCCCAAGATCAAAAGTCAACCTTGAAATCAATATATGTTTATAATTAGTATGAGTGTGCAAAGGTGATTAAACTAACTAAAAACATCAAAAAGGTATTTATAAATTACATGGAAACCCTAGGAATCAAATCCAAAATATAAAGGGAAAACTTGAGTTGATGGCCGCCTATGGAGCCACTGATGAGCCATAGGTGGTACTACAGACTATAGGTGGCAGGCCGTAGGTGCCAGACATCTTATACAACTTGAAATCTCTTTGAACCTCAACGTTATATCACCTACGCCCTTACCTATGCTAGGTAGGTGGTACCAACGCCTGGTAGGTTCCAATGTAGGTAGCCACTTTTCAGCTTTCAATTCTTTTTTCTTCCGGTTTGCTCCCAGAATGAAGTTTCCTGCAAAATAAATACAAAAATACATCATATCCAACAAATACACCTAATTAATTGCATATTTCTTGGTTTTAAGCCTTGAAAGTTCCATGAAACCATAACCAATACCCTTAACTTAGAACATTTGCATGTTCTCAGCCAATAAAACACAACAAAACAACACAATAATGCTTAACTAGGAGAAACCTAAGATACCTATGGAAGTCAATCTCAATTTAAGCTCCAGAACATCACCCCCTCATATTTTAACACTTCAAAACCAACTATGTAAATCTTGGTATCACAACAATATGACACAATGAAATCAAGATATGGCATTACATTAGCAACAAATAATCATGCATATATACAAGTTACACTACTCGAATAAATAAACAGCTAGCAACACAACCCATACACTCTCATATCAAAGAAATCCCAATTACTGATAAATATCATGCATGTTAAAAATGATCACGAGACATTCACACTCACAAAGAAGTTCTGACAATGCACACAAAATATCATAGGCTTGCCTTTATCTTCTTTACTTAGTTTTTAGACAGTCGGGTTAGGATCATTATAGGACTTTACTTGGCTTGAAACGTAGGCTTAGGGGCTGGTATAGTTCATATGAGAATTTAGTGACTAAGCCTTCTTGGTACTACAATTACTTTGGTGGTCCACTTATCAACCACCCTTTCTTTTATTCCTCCCTTATTTCTCCCCTTTTATTCATTTATTGCTCACTTAGGTTGGGTGTGGTTTCAATTAATAATTTTTTTCTTCTTTTTCAATTTTTTTTCTTTTTGTTTTTTCCTACCACACCCAATCCTACTATTTTTTTCTTACTTACGCCCTCCTTCAAACATACTTCTAATCATGCACCTCTATGATAGTCATCCTTAACTTAGGCAATTTGCCTGAGTTGAGCACAATGTCCAAGAAGGACCAGGGACAAAATTAGTCCACTATAATTAACATGTGAAGGAAAAGACAAGAAAATAGGTCTATAAAGCTCAAAATAGGGATCAAGGGATACTAATTCACATTTGAAAGTTCATTTAGGCTAAAGGTGGACTAATTTCGAGAATGGCCTATGATTATTTCCTAGCCAACTATCCTTCAACCTAGGTAAGACTAACTGGAAAAGTTCTGGATTTCATACACAAAGGGAACTAAGTAAGCATATCACACACACAAAATAGGGTTGCATGACAAACTACTATCTATTCGGTTAAGGCAAATGATAGCCATAATTATTATGTCTCTAATTCTAATGCCATAAAGAGATTCACAATGGTCACATGTATAAACACATCACATAGTTAAAAACACATTCTAGAAGGGGTATCATTTTTCTAAAAATTCACTAAAAGCACAAAAAAAATACAATACATCAACTGCCCAAGGTATTCATTTTTCTCCTAGGTAAACAAAAAATAATACAATATAAAACAAAACATAATATGTACTAAACATATCAACTCTACTTGGGACAATACACTGAGGAAAAGAGGCACGACAATAAAAACACCAAGAGGACATCTAGACCCACAACCAGCCCTACACCCATCAAATAGACATACATTGTCCCTAATACATTAGGCCGCTACAATGCAAGAGAGTTAGAAAGATACTTGTGGTACCTTAGGTGCTCAAATTTGACGTTAATCACATTAACACGAATGAATAAAAAAATAAAATACCTTAGGTTGCCTCCCAAGTAGCTCTTGATTTAACGTTGTGGCATGATGTGGGTACCTTGATTACTCAGACTTCATCAGAGTAGACAAAAAAGTGTCCTCCATGGTCATCAATACTATTTATCACCAAAACCACCCTCATGTTAGTAGGTTGCTTCATGGTTCTGCAAATATTGAAGCAGAACTCCTCATCATTCAAACCGAACTTAAGCTGCCCTTTCTCTATATCCACCAAAGCTTTACCAAAGGCCAAAACTATCTTCCCAAGATTATGGGTGTCTCAAAGTTAATTTCACAATCTAAGACAACAAAGTTAGCCAGAAAGATGAAGTTGTCCACTTTTACCATAACATCAAATGATATGTACAGGAGCTTTTCACCATATATTCTGACATAAAAAAATGCATCATCGTTGGTTTGGTAGGTCTAGAGCCCAAATATTTAAACACTATCCATGACATAAAATTAATACTGGAACCTAAGTCACACAATGATCTAGAAAATCTAGATGCCCCAATGGTGTATGGAATCATGAAAGCTTTAAGATTGCACTATAATGATGCAACCCACCAATATCCTCAAAACTAATTGCTCTCTACTTCATTACCAACTCCTTCATAAATTTAGCATATAAAGACATCTAGTCAAGAGCTTCAAGAAGAGGGATATTCAAAATCAACTCTTTCAGCATCGCAGTGAACTTTTTAAATTTCCCTTTTTTTTATTCTACTTCAACCTCTTAGGAAAAGGCAGGGAAGGCCATGGAATGTCTTTACTACCAGGTCATCTACTTTTCCCTTACCTTTATCCCTCTTAGCTCTATGATCAGTACCTTTTAATTTTCTGAATCTGCTTTAGGTGACTCATTAATATCACTACTATCATTCTTTTACTCTTCAACCATAGGCATAGAGCATCAATAGTAGCCTTACCACTATGAGTGATAATGGTTAGATAGTGACCGCAGTTTTTCAGATTTTGCATAGTGTTGCTTGGAAGAGTTCTTGGTTGACGCTGATTCAAGGTGGCCGACATTTAACAAAATTGATACTCCAATTGATTTATCACAGTAGTATGTGATTCTACTTTCTGGGTTAACCCTGAGATGTTTGCCCTAATGTCTGTAAGGAAATTTCTTGACTTTTTTGACCCTTTGCCAGTTTTAACAACATAGCATTGATTCTTGATTCAGTGTCATGATTTTCTGGTGGAAAATAAACACCACTCTTCTTCTTATAGTCATACTTGTGTCTCCAATCACCATTTGTCTTTCTTGGCTTTTATCTCTGTATCTATCCCCATAGTAGTGTTGACCTTAGTTCTCTTTCCTAGACTTCCAATTTTCTTGAGTAGACGATTTTCCCTTGGCCCAAAAACTCTCCAAATCTATATCTAGATATTTATCCTCCTCATCCATATTAGAGATATATGATCTAGAAGCTCTACCTTATACACCCATGATATTTACCTTCTTAAAATTCACTGTTGCAAACTGCTTTGTTAGTAACAGTCCTTAGCTGTGCAACCTCTTGCACCACTGTATCATCAGCAACTCTATGCTTCTTGGAATCCCCTATATCATAAGTGTTTGCACCTCTCTAAGTATTCTGAGTAAGCTATCCTCAGTTTGTAAGATAGATTTGATCTAATATGTCTGATTCTACTTCCCAATGTAGACGTATGACTACTCTACTAGTAATAGTGCTTGCCATAGCTTAGAAAATGGCATTAAGGGTATATGGAAAATTTTAAGTAAATTTCTCCCCAAAATTCTATGATTAGGTACCATCATTAATTTTTTCATAAATCAAAACCATTCTTCATACATCAATTCTGAATGCAATTGCCTAAAATTATAGATCTCATCTTTCAATTGTAGCATTCTAGACAAAGGGAAGAAACAACCTAAAAATCACCTCCAAAACTAATTCCAAGTGGTACTGAACCCACGATGTAGTTCCCCTAACTATAATATTGCTTCACCAGTCAGAGCGAATGGGATGAACCTGAGTCTCAAAGCTTCCTGGTCTACCCCAAGTATAGTTTATGAAGTATAAATTCTAATAAATTTTATGTGGTGCATGTTTGTGTCATCAGTCAATAAGCCGGCAAACACACCCTCCAGGTTAACTGATTGAATCATGGCACTAGTGATATCAAACTTTACACCTTGTGGCAATGCAGGAGGAATGATAACTCCTATCTTAGCAAGCTCAACATATCCTATGTCTTCCTCTAGATCATCATATGCTATTAAGTAATGATAAGCTAGGTACCTTTTCGATCTCTATCTTAATTTTTGTCGAGTTCTACTCGATGTTCTGCTTTTTGTCTCTATCTTTCTACCTCTTGAGCTGCACAATGTCCAACCTCATTATCCCTTACTGCATTTGCTTCTGCTAATAACTATTCAATAGTTTGATCTACAGTATTCTAAATCAAACCAGGCAAAGGGGGACTAAAGTCTGTTGGGTACCCTGAAGACCCTCAAGATGAGCTTCATGTGTTGGTTCCATCATCATACAATTCAATTGTAGGATTATTTTTGGCTCAGGATCAAGTGGGAGTAAGGGATTACCTTGGATCCAAGTGCGAGCCATTTACCGGCATATACCCAACAAAGAATAAAAAATAAAATCCAAAAACTTTAATAACTTCAATAAATAACCCCACAATCTTATTCCCCAGTAATGACACCGAAATTTTGATGTCGCCTAAAAGTACACCTCCTTAGAAGTATAAAATGGTCGATGTCAAAATATAGTAACCCAACTAGGTTGGGGTTAATCCATAGGGAATAGAACAAACCTTCTGTTAAACTTATTGAAATCATCAAGCAGTGTAGAAAAGTAAATGGGGGGTTGCAGTAATTAGTAAGAGTAACAAGATTTGTATAATTTTGATTGTAAACTATCTCAAATGAACACTAGGCTTGTGTTTCCCCTGAATTTTAAATCCGTAGATTTATCATACACTATCAAACTATCCTAAATACATTGCATGCAGAATATGATAAGTTATGTATCACTAGTCGTCTTGTGAACACCTTTAGTGAATTTCATTCTTTACCATTTGAGTCTCAGAGTGTAGCCTTACAAATCCTTATCCTAGATCCCAGATATCTATTACCTTTTGAGCGTCAAGTTAATTAGATGAGATGGCTGACTGATGAGGTAGGAATGAATCTTAAATTAATATCTTGATCTTCTTTTCCTAATCCCTACATCTCCTTTGAAGTAATGAATACATATGGGTTCTCAACATTGGCCACCACAAAGAAATCAATTAAACTAAAAAAAACCTATCACAATTCGAGAATACCCCCTGGTCGTAACGTGGTGCTTAGAACCACAAGTGATCCCAAGGTAACCTATGTACTAGCATGATATTATAGCAACTAATTTAATATATATAAACAGTACATAACTGAGTGGAAATTAATCAACATGAGATAAGTTGTTTCAGTACATAACTGATCATAGTTTATAACACTGAAATTTGAGAGAAAAAAGAGAACTTGAATTACAAATACTGGCTCTAATTGACCACCTATGAAGCCTCTACTATACTGACTATAGGTAGTCAACACGCAAACCCCAGCTAGCCCTAATCAATACATAATAATAATGGAAACAAAAGACAGGAACTGCAACTAACTTGAATCCCCGAAATAAGAAAAATAATCACTTGTTGGCTTAATGCTCAGAACTGTCTGATCCTGATATGTGGGCTATATCTGGTACCTACATCATGAAGGAATATATCTTCAAATGTATAAATGTGTCCAGTACTGTGGAATGTACTGAATATGTGAGACATGAAGTAAATCAAGAAAATATTTAATATATACTTTAAAACTGAGGACATAAGCTATATGCTGAAGTATGCATTTAAATCATGACTGTACTTAAAAGCTAGAAGACATAGTGAAGTTTCTAAATCATGAGCTGAAAATATTATTGTAAGCTGAAAAGTGCCAGAAACATGAATTTTATATGTAAATCTCAAGTTAAAGCTGAATAACCTGTAAAACCATACTGAGGATCATGTATAAATAATGAACATGAAAGCATGAACATGTAAAATGAATGCCAGACCAAGTAAATCATGTAATGAAATAATTTGTAAAACTGAATAACTAATAAACTGAACACGTGGTCATGCGAACCTGAGCTGATGTAGTCTGAATACTGAACTGAGACTGTTGAAGCTAAAATTTAACCGACATGCCCCAATCTGAGCTAATCGAGGTCTAACATGTAACCTAGTTGGAAGGGTGTCAATACCTTACCATTGGTACTAACACTGATAGTGTGGATCTATACAGCTGATGTTCCATAAGACTATAGAGTCAAGCCTAAACTGATGGGTTAGCCTTGAGAGGAAGTCAAGCCTAAACTGATGGGTGATCCCTCATAACCTACGCTGGATACGTAGTTCTGAAACTTCGGGATTGCTACTAATGACTCCACCTAAGCTGATGGGGGAGCCGCTATCCCTGCGTTTGCTCGGTGCTAAGATATACTCCAAACTAAACTGACACGAGAAAAACATACTAGTACATGCATTGATAACTGATTTACTTAATAGTGTTCTAAAAACTAATAGTGCATTTATTATCTAAATGTAATGAAATAAACTTGGTCTGAATAACTCGTAACTTGAAAATTTGAAACATGTATGACTATTTAGGTATCGAGTATTCATAACCCGCTAGCACTGAAAATACAGTTAAATACGATAATTTCAAAGTAATGACATGATAAGAAATTTCATGACTTCAACTCAAATACCAACAAATTCATCAATAAAATAAGTTATCATGATTAGGAGTCCAGAACCAAAATATGCCATGAAACTTAAAAAAGTACCAAACTATGCCATGTATTTAAAATGTTACCATAATTTGCTTAACTCTCTTTTTAAGAGTCATATGTATTATTTTTAACAAAAGTTCAAAAATGGAGTTAAAATTTTAGAAAAGTACATAACTCCCTTTTTAAGGGAGTTATGCATTTTTTTTTACATAACTCACTTAAAAAGAGAGTTAGGTAATAGAAGTTACATAACTCTCTTTTTAAGTGAGTTACACATTTTTTTTTGACATATCTCACTTAAAAAGAGAACAAAATGCATAGCTCTCTTTTATAAGCCTACAACACATGAAAAAAAAAAATGACACATAAAATATCTCTACGACGATAGTTCAATTATTTCTCATAATTAATATAAGCACATTATTAATCCCACATATAATAAACTGCCATTCTTTTTCATTATGGTCTATTTCTTTCCTTTTTTTCCAGAAATGAATCCGAACAATATAGGGGTGAAACTCAACAAATCATGAGGAAAATGTGTTATTCACATTTCATTTGATAGTCAGAGAAGAATTGAAAGTTAAGCATTGAAAATTCTAAAGATTCTCGGGGGTGGGGAGGGAGATAGAAATTTGAAAGTATCGATGCAAATTTATATAGTCATTTGCTTAATAACGTATCATATTCCATCACATATTTAGTTTGTATATACCTGGTTGAGGTTATAACTTTTTATCGTCACCCATGAAGAAAAGGCTACTGAATTTTACAAGCTCAAGTTAATACTTCCATCCAAATAACACCATTTTATGATATACAAGTTTCTATTTTTATATACTACTATTTATCTGACATTTTATTTAAATGTGATTTGCATTAGCAAATCTATAAATGACTAAAATTGAAGTCAAAATTCTGAAACAATTTGACATTTATGATTATTTTAGAATTTTATTCTTATTAAATTACGTACTGAGTTACATATTATTTTCCCTATAAGCAAATGCTAACTCACTTTTATAAGTCTACAACACATGAAAAAAACTAGACAACGATAGTTCCATTTTATAAGGCCTTTGCTATGCATTTTGTTCTCTATTTTTTTGTGAGTTATGAAAAAAATGCATAACTCACTTAAAAAGAGAGTTATGTAACTTCTATTACATAACTCTCTTTTTAAGTGAGTTATGTAAAAAAAATGCATAACTCCCTTAAAAAGAGAGTTATGTACTTTTCTAAAATCTTAACTCCGTTTCTGAACTTCCATTAAAAATAATATATATAATTCTCTTAAAAAGAGAGTTAAGCATATTATGGTAAAATTTTAAATACATGACATATTTTGATATTTTTTAAATTTTACGGCATATTTTGGTTCCGGACTCCATGATTAGGGTACGGAAGAATAATGGAAATTATGAGGAAACACCTGTTCATGGTTGAATTCAAGAATTACATAGAGGAATCATGGAATTTAGACTTTTCATGGAACCTTCAATCAAAACATGAAATTCTAAATCACTTATAAAACTATCAAAACATGATTTTTTTTATTTTATATGAACTTGAAGAATGGTTCTAATAATGGCTTGGATTTTGAGGTGTTACATTATCTCCCCCTTGGGAATATTCGTCCTCGAATGAAGACTGACTTAGTTGAAAGAATAGAAATAAAGAGTTGTAATCCCTAAATGGAATTTTAAGATCAGAATATAGACATGATTACGAAATTTCCAAGTAACTTTAAATAGCTTGAAAATTTGAGAACTCACTAGTGATGTTTGGTTGAATTTTGAAGTTAGATAACCAACATGATAGTGATATCTAAATCTAGGTATTTATCATAATTGAGACTGATTTAAACTAGGAGTAGGGACTCAACTGAATTCACAATTCGCATGAATGTGAACAAATTACCTCATGAAAAAGGCATATTCATGAATTCTCAGATAGTAAAACTACATGAAAAGATGAAAAACTATAGGAGCTTATCTGTCTGATTGCTAAACTGAATTGTTGGCCATATAGACTGACTCGTGCTGAAAGCTTAAAACTCAACTGAAGTATTTCTTCAACACTTTTTGTAAGACGTTCTAATAAAATTAGGGAGCAAAGAATTTTGGGCATGATCGGAATAAGATGTTTGAATAAGGAATCACAACATAGATACAACTCTATAACATAGAATATAGGCCCATAGAACATAAGCTAGAATAGAATTAATATACCTTAGGCAATACAATTTATAACTTTCAATCTTAGCCACACTTCTCAATTACTCTCTAAACTATGCTTTTTCCCTTAACTACCATGCTCGTTTGATTCAACTTATAATTATCACATGGGCATTGATAACTCTATCTACTAAAGTTTAAGCTAAACTAAATCCTCTCACCATGTTCAAGGCTACTCAAGGTCACAAAGTACCACACATAACACCATAATACTAGTCTAAACCACGAATTCAATATCCTATGTGTTTTCAGAGCTCTCATCTCAAGAATATTATTATTTCTTCTACTTCAACATCTAACTTCAATCTCTTACTAGAAATTCATTGGTGCACAATACATTTAACCACTTATATACCAACATGACATTCAACCTTATTGTTATAAACACATGTGAACTTTTAGGGACCCAACCCACCTAAGAATTTTTTCCATATTCTCTAATACCTCTATCAATAACAACTTTCTTGCATTATTACAAAGAAGACACCCTTAGAACTCTCAACTAACTATGGCATATACCAAAAGCTTTACCTCAATCTTTCTTTACTCTTATAGCCTTAGATAACACAAGCATGCAACAATATTTCCCTAATAAGAAATATTTACTCTCTCCCATCTAAACCATTGCTCATCAATTTTCATCACCACTATTTTTATATAAAGAGAGGTCACTGAAAAGTTAGAACATGAGTACCTGAAGAATGAAAAAATACTATACATAACTTTGACTCCTAACTGAGGCCTGAGGAATAGAGTATCAAATGCATGGATTCATTAAAGAGAACAAAACTGAGGGCATTCATGCCATAATCCAAATTTTACCAGTCATTGAGGGTGACCATGCATTATGGGAACTTAGCATACTATAAAGCATGATTACATGAGTCATGAGTTGCATGACCTTAGTTTGGAATTCATAAATTCCTGGAATATGATTCATACTTCTAAGTGAACTGGCACTCCTTGTACTAGGAATCGGAGCATGCATGATTTTATGAAAAGTGCCAGGATATGAGATATAATCATGGAGTTGACTTGTAAGGCATGAGTAGATATCGTGATGACTGAAGTATAAAAATTTACACTGAGATAAGAATGGGTCGGGCATTTTCCTCCCCTATTGATGTTTTACAATACACTAGCGTTACTACTAGAATCTGAGAGCCTGACTTGGTTCCTTTTTCTATCATCTCCCACTTAGATTTAAGCCACCGTTCTAAGCCTATAGACCCCTTTAATGATATCTAAACTAACATGCAACCATTCTACTATAGAGTCTGAGATATAACAATACATATAAATAATAAACTCACCCTAAAAGACTATATCTTAAAGTGTAAAACCTATTTTTAAGACTTTCTTCTAAGATATATCTTAACTTTCTATATCCTCAATAATCACCATATCATAACTTAAACACTTAATAACTTAGAATCTTTGGGAGTATCACTATATGACATAACCTGAACAAGGGCCTAGTTATGTCAGGTGCCTCAAGCCCAACCGAGAACAGAGACAACCCCAATACCCAACCATAACCACCCTACACCCAACATTAAATGAATTTTCAATATATATAACATAAAAAAATGGAACAATCATAAATCAAATACAGTCAACCGGTGTTATCCCTAATACCAATACTAATGCTAAATCTGACACCAATGCCGACACCGCCCATACCAACCCAAAGTAATCCTACAAAGCCTCTATCTAAAAGTAAAATAATACCCAGCTGGGACATGCCTCCAACCATAGCTGAATCCAAAGTCTAAGAAATAACAAAAGTTTGTAGAGAATTCCATAACATGAAATAGATCCTTACAAAGTATGGAATCTCACCACTTCAATCTGACACAAGCTTTCCCCAAATCCAATCACTATGCAGGAGGAGTAGAATGGCTAGTTCTTGCATCGCGTGGGGATACAATGCCTAAAGACGGGTTAGCGGGTGAACGCTAGCATGCACTCAGGATAAGGATAAAATAATGCCAATATTTAAAATCATCATGTCGGACAACACGAGTTTCTAGTGTCCATCCATTGGAATACACCTTCACGGTTATTTGTCACAACCCACCATTATGTCCAAATAAAAACCATTAGTACACAACCAAACCACCAATTCCATATATTACTAACCAAGGCTATAAGAAGTGGTATCATCATACCGATTATATCTTGCAAGCATTGTCATTAACTAACACTTAGGGGATTCCCATGTACCCCATTGACTCCATTATAAAGATCACTTGGGGGATTCCCGTGTACCGCACAAGGTTTTCAAATTAAAGTCATAGACACCAAGGCCTTACCATTTACCCATTAAAACCATAACTAATTTAGGTTCCATTACTATATTATACTATGAAAAGTTTTCAATAAAAGGCCAACTATGTAGTAAAAGCATTCTCATAGGCATTTTAACAAACATGTTGAGAGCATATAGTTTCCAAAACCAAAATAAAGTGACAATTGACCATTCCCATATGACCACATGTACAAACCACCATGATAATATGAAAACTATAAGTACAAACATGGAAAAACATAAATTAACCATTAATAACCAAAACCCCTAACATATAATTCAAAACTAAACAATACCCATAATTAAATTATGAAAATCATTTATTGAAACATGAATTTAGCTAAACTAACAATGAGGGAGGAGTAACATGCCTTAGATACCATAAAAGATGGAGAGAAATCACCCATGAAAGGCCCAATTGATATGCTTGATAAAAACCCTAAGGGTTCTTGGCCTTGGGGATTTGAGAGTGTTTGAGAGTCTATTTGATGAGTTTTTGATAGATAAAGATTCTCTAAAGAAGTTATAAGACATAGATTTTAAGTTGGGAAAGAGGGGATATATCTCTAATACCCTCAGCTTAAAAGCTAAAAAATATATGCAGGAGGGTAGGCTCCCCCCTCTAACTCATACACAATCATACAAGTTGTACACACTATTCGTATCCTAGAAAGAATGTTGGACTTTAACACTGTCTAACATATGACCCCTAAGGACCAACTCATACCAAATCATATGAAAAGTAACCATAACCCATACCCTAGGTAGAGTCATCTAGGCTAGACATATTGAGAAACATACTAGTGGATTACCTAACTTGTACTACATCCATACGAGTCTTATGATTTCATTTTGTACCTTGGATAGAATGCACCCTATACCACACTGATTATCATATGAGTTGAGGACCCTAAATGGGACCATGTCATTCGACAAGTATCCACAAGTCCCATGATGTTCAGAAGCTCAATCTCATAGAATTTTTCCAAGGATTAAAACCCAGGGTAGTTCACCATACCCTAAGTTCACACCATATAGAGTTTCAAACTCTTTTTTCTATTAGCTTAATCATCAAAAATTCAAACTTATATTCTAACACTTAACATGAATATCCATAAAACATCTCATACACCGATACCCATTTATTACTACTGGATAAGAATCATGAAACATTAATCCATACAAAATTTATGAACATACTTAACCTTAACAAAATCCCTAACATTGTGGTAACTACCTAATTTCTATCCCTACTAAAGCATTAACATACTCTAAGTCTCCCTTGAGTAAGAAATATCTCTCTCAAGGTGCTATTAAACAAACAACATAACACCTTTTTGGCTCTGTGGATACATAATTTACTAAATTCAGATAAGAACTATCCCCTCTTCACTCTTGTTAAACTTCTACGTTCATGCTTCTAACTCTAGATCATATACAATCATAGGATTCTGAGACAGGATCTGAGAGCTCATTTGACTATGGCTTAGTGCATAATTTTTTATGAGCATGAATGAAATCTTTCAAACTTTAGAACATACAGGCACTGATGGGATTTTTTTAAGCACACATGCAATCCATAACATTTTAAGAAAACTATATTAGTAGTATTTTATGATTGACAGCTTCTGTTACCTCAAAAATAAGAACGAGTTGGCATGAATGGAGCAATTTATGAATTTGTATAAATTTCTTAGAGAACATCTCTATAGTACGATCTGAGATATAAAAGAAGGAAAATATTTCTTAAATGCCCTATAGCCTCTTGAATAAAAGTACAAACATCTTTGTACCATTCCACAAGACTCTACTAGACATGGCTTCATAGACAACCTAGGACACTTGAACTTTGTGCTATGATACCAAGTTTTTCACGACCCAAGACTACCCCTGATTGTAACACGATGCTTAGAACCACAAGTGATCCCAAGCTAACCCATGTACTGGCATGATACTTAAGCAACTAATTTAATATATATATAAATGGTAAATAACTAAGTGGAAATTTAATCAACATGAGATAAGCTATTTTAATACATTACTGATCAAAGTTTACAGCACTAAAATTTGAGAGAGAAAAGAAAACTCAAATTATAAATACTGACTCTAACTGACCATTTATGAAGCCTATACTATACTGACTATAGATAGTTGGGACGTGACCCCTAAATATCCTTATTAATATATAAGAATAATGGAAATAAAATCTACAACTAACTTGAGTCTCTGAAATAAGAGAACTCATCACTTGTTGGCTGAATGTTAAGAACTATCTGACCCTAGTATGTGGGCTATATCTTGTACCTACATTATGAAGGAATATAGCCACAAACGTATATATATGGTCAGTACTTTGGAATATATGGAGTATATGAGATATGTAGTAAATCATGGAAATACTTAATATATACTTTAAAACTGATAACATAAGTTATTTACTGAAGTATGCATTTAATCATAGTTGTACATAAAAGCTGTAAGACATAGTGAAGTTTCTAAATCATGAGACAAAAATATTGTTGTAAGATGGAATGTAGGAGAATCATGAATACTATATGTAAATCTCAAGTTAATGCTAAATAGGTTGCAAAACCATACTGAGGATCATGTATAACTACTGAACATAAAACCATGACCATGTAAAATAAATGCAAGATCAATTAAAGCATGTACTGAAATAATCTGTAAAACTGAATACTAAATAATTGATAAACTGAACACTTTGTCATGTAAACCTGAGTAGATATGGTCTGAATACTAAATTGAGACTATGAGAGCTAACATTTAACCTACATGAGCCAATCTGAACTAATCAAGGTCCAACCTATAACCTTAGTTGTAAGGGTGTCAATACCTTGCCATGGGTACTAACATTAAAAGAGAGGATCCACAAAGCTAATTTCCCATAGGATAATAGATTCAATAAACTGATAGTGACCCTTGAGAGTAAGTCAAGCCTAAACTTGTGGGTGACCCCTCATAACCTATGCTGACTATGTAGTATTGGAACTTAAGGACTACTACTAATGACTCCGCCTAAGCTGATGGGGGATCCTTCATCTCTGCATTCGCTCGGTGCTAAGATATACTCCTAATTAAACTAACACGAGAAACACATACTAGTACATGCACTGATAACTAATTTGCTCAGCATTGTGTTCTGAAAAACTGATAATGCATTTGTAATATGAATATAATGAAATAAACATTGTCTGAATAACCTGTAACTTGAAAATCTAAAAAATGCATAACTATCTAGGTATCGGGTGTTTATAACCCGCCAGCATAAAAAATATAGTTAAATACTATAATTTCAATGTAATGACATAATAGACAATTTCATGACTTAAACTCAAAAATCAATAATTTTATCAATAAAACAAGTTATCATGATTAGGGTATGGAGAAATACTTGAAAGTAGGAGGAAACACTTGTTCATGGTTGAATTCAACAATTACGTGGAGGAATCATTGAATTTATACTTTTTCATGGAACCTTCAATCAAAAGGGGAATTGAACTTGAGATTGAGAAATCTTAAAAACATGGGTATGTCATTCATAGCTTGATCATATGCTTTAAATTTGAAATAACAATATGTAAATCATGCATAGACATGAGAATAGCATGAATGATATGTTAAAGGCCTACAGAGTCATGAATAATCATTAAAACATGCTTATAAGTAAATTTTATACCATGGGAGATTGAATTCAAGCTTAGAATACCTAGATTATGAAAATCATAAAATTCATGAAATAAAAATCATAATTTGGGCATAAGGATGAAAAGAGATCCTAATTGAATACCTACATGCCTGAATGTAGAAGCCTTGGATAAATTTATTGGGATTGAACTTGAACTTGAAGAACCCTAGTTTGCTTTGGGGATAAAGGAATCACCTATTTTTGCTTTGTGATAAATTATTTATGAGTTATGATATATTAAGGTGATATTTACTCTTGATAACTATTGCTTATAGGGTGAAACAACATAGTTTTGTGGTTAGAAGAGTGGAAAAATACAAAAAAAAATGCCTTAGGAATCGTCTGCAAGCAGTCCCAATGAGTTTGGCCATGATTCGTAGGGTCTGTCCATAAGTCGTGTCTATATTTCAACCCCTACAACCATGATGACGATGACTACTCCTGACAACTCGTAGGGTCTGACTATGAGTCATTATCAGGAGTCGTAGTCACTGGCAACTTTGATATTGCCTTAGTAATTTGGCCATAATTTTCACCCCAACATTCGATTAAGGCGAAATTGGTATCGTTGGAAGGATAATTAAATTATCTATCTATTGGTGTGTGTTCAACGTAAAAGTTCCTAGTATAAGAAAAGTTAAGCTGGTTTGAAAATGATTATAGTTATATTCTTCACAAGAATTTAATCGCTAAGAGATGTTTTGATTTGTCTATAAGCTAGGAGCTATTTGGGGTCTTAATATACGTTTAAATCAGTTATAAAACTATCAAAACATGATTTTTGATTTTTCATGAACTTGAAGAATGGTTCTAATAATGTCTTGGATTTTTGGGGTATTACAAAACCACAATGTATGCAAGAATATTGATCAAGAGCAACTTGACACTTCCTCTAATTTGTTATTCCACCTAGTTTACCACAACCCTAGCTGTGAGAATTAACCGCTCATAGTTGAAAAACAATTCATGGAATTTATATATAAAAGAATAGAAATAATTTCACAACAATAGTTGAGTAAAACCAAAGTCTCAAATCAATTAATCAACCAAAAACAAAGAACAAGAGGATCCCAAGATCAAAAGTCAACCTTGAAAACAATATATGTTTGTAAGTAATATGAGTGTGTAACAGTGCATAAACTAACTAAATAACATCAAAAGAGTTTTTATATATTACATGAAAACCCTTGGAAACAAATTCAAAACAAAAAGGGAAAACTTGAGTCGATGGCCTCTTATGGAGCCACCTATGGGCACTAGGTGCTAGACATCTTCTGCAACTTGAAATCTCTCTAAACCTTAATTTTTTTTCATCTACGCCCCTATTTATGCGAGGTAGGTAGCACCTACGCCTGGTAGGTGCCAACGTAGTTAGCCACTTTTCAGCTTTCAACTTCTTTTTCTTCTTATTATCTCATAGAACCTAGTTTCCTGCAAAATCAACATGAAAACACATCATATCCAACAAAACAAACCTAATTACTTGCATATTTATTAGTTTTAAGCATCGAAAGTGCCATGAAACTATGACATATCAACACTGCTGTTGAGTCATCAAACTTATCCACCAAGGGATTCATCGAATTTTTGTCAATTGCCTTGGGGAAAATCTACAAAAGCTAGGGAGTTAGATAGACTCCTTTCCCGCTACTGAGGGAGAGCAAGAAAGAAAATAAAATGATTAATTTTTAACTAGCATCGTCTTTTGGGTATAATAGTGTAACACCCCATACTAATCTTAGCTCAATTCATCTCTTAGTTGCATTATTAAGCATCTTAAGACTTGAAACTTTCACCTAGTATTGGGGACTTAGCCATTTTCAAGACCTCTAAACTTAGAGGATTTTTATTTTAACCTTACTGACCCTGAGATGTTAGTTTTTGAATTAATTCATGTTCAGGGATGTATAAAGTATATATCAAGGGAGTTTTGGAATTTTTGGACAAGGTTTGGCACGTGTTTGGATCACAAAACCCGTGGGTTACCACGATAGGCCCGCGACACAGTATTAGTCTCGATCACATGCTAACCGCGTCACAGAGAATGTGTTGTGTCCAGTTGTTTATTTATAATTGAATAAATGTTTAATGATCTTTATACTAGTGTGTGAAGGGCATATGACATAAAAAATGTTCATAGGAATCACTTACAACATAGTTAAGTTAAGAGCCTTTGATTTGAAAAAATTTTGGTATTCGATTCTACAAGGGCCAACTTTGAACATGTATAACTTTTTATATATGTGAAAATTTTCATCTTAAGACCCACTAAATTGTAGATAATTGAATTATCTTTCCAACGATATCAATTTCTCCTTAATTTGATACCCGAGCAAAAATTTATGATCATTTTTGCCAGAACCAGTAAGCAACTGCGATAAGACCGCATCACGGTGGCATTGTTGCATCCAATTTTTTTGATTTAAATAATTGAGGGGTGATTGGGTCTTTTTACCCTTAAACCATTCATTCATAACATGACTTGGGCATCAGTTAGGGCATAATTATGCCCTTCTTCTCCAGTTTTCCTCTCAAGAAAGCCCTCTCCTTTACCCAAAAACAAATCCAATTCTTTTTTCTCCAAGAAATCAAGAATTCAAGTTCCCCAAGTTCAAGAAACTTCAAGAAAGCATCAATAATTGTATTTTCCTCTAAAGTTAAAGGCTTAAGGTATGTGGGGTATTCATCCATGGGTCCCTTTCACCCATGAAGCCCAAAAACCCTTTTCTTTCAATTAAAAAATAAACTTTCCATCATTATGGTATTTTATATGTTCAAGAAAGATTTAATTTCATATTTTAATGGTGATTTATATTAAATTCAATCCATGTATTGTCCTACTTAAGATTTGATTTCCTCATGCTATGAATTTTGATTTCCATGTCTAACTCAAGTAAATTTCATAATTTGTTGAATGCTCATGTTTAGAATATCCCTATGTACAAGTTTATGTTTTCCACATTTTTAAGGAAATGCTCATGTTTTGGGTTGAACCATGATTCAATACTACAGTTTAAGATAAAATGTCATGTTTTAATGATCATTCAGTGCTGATAGGTTATGATTAAGTGATAACTACGTGTTTTACATGATTTTAGATTTTCAAGTAATAAGTTCTTCAAACCATGTCTTATCATTATACTCATGTTGAGTGCTATCAGTTCACATAATTATGATTACTTCAGACCTTTATGCACTGATGTTTTCAAAATATCATGACCTGAGCTTATCTTATCAGCTTCAGTGTATGCACCAGTTCATGATTTAAGTATCAGTTCAGTTGGGAGTAGGATTTAGAACCGAGTGAATACAGGGATGGTAGCTTCCCCATTAGTTAGGCAAAGTCATTAGTAGACGTCTCTATATTTCGGAACTATGTAGCCAGCATAGGATATAAGGGGTCACCATGAGTTTAGGTTTTACTTTCTCTCAGGGATCACCCATCAGTTTAGGCTTGACACCTTGGTCCTTTGGGACATAAGCCTTGTGGATCCACATCGTTAGTCAGTGTTGATACTCATGGAATAGTACTAACATTCTTCCAATTGGAATTACAAGTTGAACCCCCCGATTAGATTAGATTGGGGAATGTCGGTTAGATGATACCTCCCATAGTAGTTATACAAATTTCAGTCTTTCAATTTACAAATTATTTTAGAAATATGCTTATTCTTGGTCTTGCATTCTCAGATACTACAGTTTTCATGCATTCATGCTCAATTATCTCATGTTGTGCAGTTAGTACTTATCTCATATGAACAGTACCCTACAGTTTCAGTCTAGTTATTCTGACAAAGTATACTTCAGTTTGACATGATTAGTATTTATATATCAATTACTCAACATACAAATGTTAGTTATCCCTTTTTCTAAGATTTCAATAGTTCGGTCACACAGACATCAGTCATTCAGCTAATCAGATCTACTTAATACATGTTATGTTTGTTTTGTAAGTTGATTCATTCAGGCTCAGTATGTTTTCATATTTAGATTCATGAGTTAAGTCAGTTCCCACCACATAGTTTCGGAACCAAAATTCATACGTCATCCCAGTACAACTTCTACTGCATATTCATCTCTACAAGAGAATGACTAATAATATTTATTTTTCTACCACCTCCTAGATTACAGAATTATTTTTAGCTCATGATTTATAAATTCCCTATGATTTATAGTATTCACGTATAGCCATGTTTCAAATGTATATTTTTAGCAAATAACTTATATCCTCAGTTTACAACATGTTTGAAATATTCCCATGATTTAGTGCATGTTACCATATACTTAGTACATTCCAACTTACTGACCATATATATGTGTTTGTGGCTATATCCTTCATAATATAGGTACCATATGTAGCTCTTACACCAGGGTCAGACAGTTTGTAGCTTTCAACTATCATGTGAGAATTTCTCCTATTTTAAGAACTCCTGACAGTTGTAGATCATGTACAATATTTTTGTTTTTTCATATGTATTGTTTAGTGGTAGTTGGAGGCATGTCCTAACTATCTATAGTCAGTATAGTAGAGGTTTCATAGATGTCAGCCAGAGTCAGTCATGAAATTTGAGTTTCTTTCTTCAGTTTTATCATGATGTAAACTTTATGAACATTAACTTAATTCAGACTTTTCATGAGTATGCTTCCACTCAGCAAATTAAGTTTTGTTTCATATATTAAATTAGTTGCTCAATAGTATGCCAGTTCTTGGGTTAGCTTGGGATTACTTATTGTTCCAAGCACTGTCTTACAACTAGAGGGTAGTCTTGGGTTGTGACAAAACTTGGTATTAGAGCCTAGAGTTCAATTATCCTAGGGTGACTATGAAGCCGTGTCTAGTAGAGTCTTGCGGAATGGTACAGAGACATCTGTACTTTTCTTCAAAAGTGTACAGGGCAATTAAGAAATGTTTCCCTTATTTTATGTCTTAGATCGTGCAGTAAAAGTGTTATCTAAGGAACTTATGTAGATTCTTACATTAATCCATTCGTGCCAACCCTATCTTATTCTTGAGGCAACAGAAATATCCATATTTTATGTCCTTATAGATAGAGTTTTCTCAGATAACCCCCATAGATAGTTATCTGATTGTATTATTTCAAAGTTTTAATAGTGTGTGTGCTTAGATAGTACCCTTGATTGTTAAGTGTGAATGAGGCTATGTAGTATATGATGTTCTTATCAGTTAACTTATGGATTATAGGTTGATGATGTTGGGTATGTTGGTGTAATGCTAATTCTCATGGTTTTACAAAAAAATATAAGTGTATAGATGTGATATTAGTAGGATATGAAGTAAGTTAGTATGGTTCATTAAGGGTTTGGGGATATCTATGTTAAGTGTTAGAATCTAAGTTTGAATTAGGGATGGTTGAGCTAATAGAAAGAAGAGTTAAAATTCTAGATGGTGTGAATTCAAGTTATGGTGATACTCTTGAAAATTCTAAGTTAATCAATGTTTAAGTTATTGTATGATGACTATTGGGGATATGGAAAATTTAGAGTTCTATCTTAGAAGAAAGTACTAGCAGCGGGTTTTACACTTTCAGGTGTAGTCTTTCAGGTTGAGTTTATTGTTTATGTGTATTCTTATATTGTAGACTCTAGAGTAAAGTGATTGCAATTCAGTTTAGAGATTTGAAAGGGATCCACAGACTTAGAATAACAGCTTAAAACTACGCAGGAGATTATAGAACAAGTAACCAAGTCAGACTCTCAGATTCTAGTAGTGATGCCAATATGTTGTAGAACATCAACAGGGGAGGAAGATGCCCGACCTATTCTTATCTCAGTACAAAATTTTGTAATTTAGTACTCACAATATATACTCATGCCTTACGTATTAGCTCCATGATTGTAACTCATATTCATGCACTTTCCACGGAATCATGTACACTTCTAGTTCCTAGTATGAGGAGTTCTGGTTCACTCAACAGTACAAATCATGTTCCTGGAATTTATGAACTCCAAACTCAGTCATGAAGCTCATAACTTATGTACTCATGCTTTACAGTATGCTTGGTTTCCATATGGTGCACTCTTAATGACTAGTGCAATTCAGATTATGTAATGTGTGTCCTCACTTTTGATATCTTTAATGAATTAATGCTTTTATGGGTGTTTGTTTTGAAGTTCATATGTGGTAATGAAGATGGGATTTAATGTCATGTTGGTATATAAGTGGATGAATGCATTACACATTAATGAATTCCAAGAAAGAGGTTGAAAATAGTTGTTGAAGTGGTACTAAGAACTATTCATGAGATGAAAGTTGTGAAAATGAGTGGGGTATTGAATTCATGGTTTAGACTAGTATTATGGTGTGATGTGTTGTACTTTGTGATTTCGAGTTAGGCTTGATCATGGTGAGAAAATTTAGTTCAGTTTAGACTTAAGTAATGGAGTTATCAATGCTCGTGTTAGAATTATAAGTGGAATTAAATGAACTAGTGATTCTATCCTAGCTTATGTTTTATAGGCCTATGTTCCATGTTACAGAGTGATAGCTATATTAAGATTCCTTACTAAGATATCCTAATCATATCATGCCCAAGATCATATGCTCCCTAATGTTATTAGAACTTCTTAGAAAGAGTGTTGAAGAAATACTCCAGTTGAGTGTAAGATTTCAGTATAATTCAGTCCATATAACCAACAATTCAGTTTAGTAGTCACATAGACAAGTTCCTATAATTTTCCATTTTTCCATCAAGTCTTACTATCCTGTAATACCCGGACTACCCCCTAGACATCATACGGCGCTTAGAACCACAAGTGATCCCAAGTTAACCCTTGTACTTGCACAACTCGTGAGAAACTAAACAAGATACATAAATCTTGAAGAAATAAGCAGAAGAAAAGTCTTTAGTTGAACACTTTAAAAACAAAACTATTAAAGAAGATTACAACTCTAGTTATACAAAATAAAACTAAAATTAAATACATCAACTATACTGACTGTCTATGAAGCCTCTACTAGTATTATCTATAAGTAGCCGGGACATGACCATCAACTATCCTGAATCAATATGATTGAATAAAGAAAACAAGATGCTACCTGAACTATGATTGACTTGAGCCCTCGAATCAAAAGGACTCATCACCAACTGAATGGAAGCTGCAAACTGTCTGATTATGATGTGTTGCACTACAACTTGTACCAACATTATGAGACAATGTAGCACATAGACATATATATGGATCAGTACTTCTTGAATGTACCGAGTATTTGGGGGTGAATGCATAAGTAAAATAATAGCTTAATATATTCATATACTTTTAAATAATGCATGCTAAATGTAAGTGACACACCTTGAGCTTGCATAAAACTAAAATATGAAATACCATAAATCATGAATTATAAAGCATACTGAATAAACTTTGTGAGCCATACACTTAGTTTCTAAAAACTTTACTTTTAAGCTTTTTTAGGGAGGTTCTTCCAACTGACATACACCATGTGAGCTATCATGGAGTCCAGCGTCTTACCCACGTATGGGAGAGCTCACGCTGGGGATAGTTGTCCTACCCTTGCCATCAGAATAGGACCTTAACTTAAGTGACCACTATACTTAACCTATATCGGGACTTTAAACCTATGGTGGCAGGTAGTTCTGGGGAATGCGACCTTGGACTCATACCCAACTCGGTGCTAAATACTACTCACTTACTTATATGCTCAGACTTTAAAAAATCCACCTTAAAATAGCATAAGGTACTGGAAACTATTTATGACATTTTTTGCTTTAAATCATAACTGCATGAATAATGTGGATTCCTTATCTTAGTTTAGGATCAAAAGATTAGTTCTTTCTTAAAATCTTGATATAAGCTTATCAAAGAATACTTAAAAGCATAATCTTATTGAAATCTCAACACTTGAACTTAGGGATTAAAACCTATGCTTTAAACTCTTGGTAATTCATACCAAAATTCATGCTCAATATAATTCTTAAAATACTTCAACAATAACAAGTCAAGATAGTGAATCTTTTTCATAATATAAATCTTGTAAGTTAGAAACATAAACATAAGCACTTCTTGATATACTTAAAACTGTAAAACCTTATGATAATCACATGCTTCAAGAATATAGAAACTTGGGTATGAACCCTACTTCAAAACAAGTAAATAGAAATCTTACAATCATGCAATTTGGGCATAAGTGTAAAAGAATACCCTTGTTCATAATCCTACATACCTTAATAGGCTTGATTTGATGGAGAAAGCTTGACCTTGAAAGCCTTGGAGATGATCTTGAAATATTTTCTTAAAATTCTTGGACTAGAGAACTTAAATTCTTATTTATCTTGAAGAGAATGTAACTTGAAGTTGAAGTTGTTGGAAGAAGGTTGGGGTTTGTTCTTGGAGAGGTAGGATTTCTTAGAGAGAAATTATGAATAGAAGGGCAAATAATGCTCTGTGGGGGCTTTAATTAGGTGTTATAGAAGAATTTGGGTGGGATAAAATGACCCATTTGACCTTAAAAACGTGGAACCAAAAGCTATAAAATAGGGGCAGGCGATACAGCGTGCGCCGCGGGATAATCACGCACCCTCACTTCCTCTCTCATGAAAATAGCTATAACTTTTTTCTCGGGTATTGGATTAAGAAAATATTGGTATAGTTGGAAAGATAATTCAATTTTCTACAATTTGGTGGGTTTTTAGTTGAAAAATTCAACGTGTATCTAAAGTTATACATGTTCAAAGTAGACCCTTGTAGAATTAAATACCAAAATTTGGACGAATCAAAGGTTCTTAGCTCAACTTTGTTCTAAGTGATTTATATGAATATTTTTCACCTCAAAATCACTTCACACACTAGGATAAATATTATTACATGTGAATTCAAAAGTAAATATTGGGATTATAGTTTATACACATAAGAACGACGCTTCAAAGTCTTGCCCAAAAATATGGGGTACTACGTTATCTCCCCTTTAGAATCATTCGTCCTCGAATGATGGATAGGAACTCGTTGAAGTTTTAGAAGTATGGAATAATGTAGACATGATATGTCTTCAAGAAAGGATATGATTGACTTTACTTACTATAAGGAGTTGATTCATGCTGAGAGTTTAGAACTCACTTGAAATGTTCATGATATGATCTTACATATAGAACTGCGAAGTGATATCTTATACAAGAACGAATCATGAGACAACGAGACTTAGATCGTACTAGGGGTATTACACTATTTGAGCTGAAATACTTGGAAAACTGCAATTATGCACTGAACACTTATGAACTGAGTCATGACTAAATAGCTGAATTTGAAACATGATGCAGGGACTGAAATGAATTTGCAACTTACATGTATGTAAATAATTACCTCATACAATAAACACATTGATGAAACTTCGGATAGTAAGACTAGATGAAAATATGGAAAATAATAGGAGCTATTTGTCTGATTATTAAACTTGAATTGCTGGCTACAAGGACTGAATCATACTAAAAGCTTACACTCAACTAGAGTATTTCTTCAACACTTTTTCTAAGAAGTCTTAATAACAATAGTGATCAAAGAATCTTGGGCATGATTTGAATAAGATATTTGAGTAAGGAATCTTATATGGCTATAACTTTGTAACATGGAAAATAGGCCTATGAAACATAAGCTAGGATAGAACTTCTAAGCCACATGCAATGCAATTGCTAATATTCAAGCTTAGCCATACTTCTCAAATACTCCCTCAACTATACTACTCCCCTTAAATGCCTTCTCACACGGGTACATAGAACTACTTTAGCCAAAGTCTGAGTTAAACTATAGACTCTCGCTATTTTCAAGCCTAACTCGAAATCTCAAGGCACTACACATAACACCATAACATTAGTCTGACCAAGAATACAATACCCCATGTTTTTTCATAGTTCTCATCTTAAGAATAATTTTTCTTACCACTTCAACAAATAAATTCAACCTCTTGCTAGACATTCACTAACGCGCAATGCATTCATCCACATATATACAGACATGACATTCAAGCCTATATTCATAACTACATATGCCCTTCTAAACAAAAACCCATAAAAGAAACTTCCTTATATGCTCCAAATATCTATCATTAACAACTTCATGCACTACCCTAAGAAAACACACAAAAAATTTCAAATAACCATGACATGATTGAAAGATGGAAATTAAGGAGGCTGCGATAGAGCATGCACCGCGGGCTCTGGTTCGTCAAAGCACATGCTACGAGCTCTACTGTAGGCACCCCTACTAGTGGACTAGGTCACACGATGCGGGATTATCCTGATGGTTCTACTATTTTGGAAGTTCAAACACACCCTTATGCTAGTCTAAAAATTCTGAAACTCACCCGAGATGTATATTGACCACCTCGATCATGAATCAACTTAAAAATTAACGTTCCAATGTCGGGAAGGTTGAAAATAAAATCATCAAAGTTTGGGAGCATTTAGAAATGACTAAGTCCCAACACTTAGTGAAATTTTTTAAATCTTAGACCCTTATAACATTTAATAGTAAGCTAAAATGAGTTTTGTCAACAAGAAACCTTTACTCTCTCCCACCTAAAATTGCTTATCACTATTATTATTTCATAAGGGGAAGACACTGAAAGGTTAGGACATGAGGACCTAAAGCATGATATAATAACTTTGACACCTAACTAAGGCTTGAGGAATAGAATGTCAAAGGCATGGATTCATTAATGAGATCTAAACTGAGGACGTACATGATATAATGCAAATTTCACTAGCATCATGAATTCTGAGAACTGATCATACTCTGAAACATGAGTTCATACTTATCATAAGTTATTCAACATAAGATAGGAGTTTCGTAGATTTATGAGGGATGACTCGAATCACAGAGTGAAGCTGTTACTTACTACAAGCTAAGAATGGACTTGAATACGCATGAAGTGTATAAGCATTGGCCTTTGGCATAGATCTATCATACAAGACATGAATTTGGTTGATAATTACTGAAATCCAAGGAACACTCTAGAGTAAAAAGGGATCACTATCTCATCACAACTCTTATTGACATATATCACAATCTAATTCTCATAATTTGATTTGGTTCTTCACTCTACCATCTCCCCTTTATATCAAAGTTGTCATTCTAAGCTTATGGGTTTACTCCGTATCCTCTAGACTGAACCATAATTTCTTTACTCTAATGTTCTATACACGAAAATTCACTCACCTGAATAAACTATATCTAATCAATACTAACTTCATTCTTGGTCACTCTCTTAGTACATACCATTCTTAACTTCCTTTAGCTTCAATAGTCATTAGTATAGACTTATATTCTAGTAACTTCATAAACATACTGCCTCCCTAAATACATAATATATCTCACTAACTCAAATCACACCAAAACGCTCAGTATCCTTTATCCCTAGTTCCTTAACATAGCCATCAAGAGTACCATACACTATATGACTAGCCTTATTCACACTTAGAAACTCACGAGCATTATCTTAGCATACATGACACTTAATATTCTTAGAAAATAATTCAATCCCCATATCACCTTGGGCACACCTCTATATCATACCTACAATATCATACTTAATTATGAATAACTGAACTTTAACTCTTGCATACACTATTCAAGGCTGCTAGATCACTCCCATATAACTTGCATCACTAACCAAGCAATAATTATTTCCACGTTAATGATCATCCCCTGGTCAAATTTTTGTCTAGTGCTAAACATAATTTACAATCCAACCTCACATATTATTCTCACTTGGAAGCTATAAAATAAAGCATCAAGAAACACTAGTCTACTAGAACCTCATAATAACAATAATTAATCACGATCGTATGGCCTATCTTATTAAAATCCATTAGCACATCCTCCCTCTAAACATCACTACCATTCACCCACTTATACACCTAAATTTCTTTAATAGCTCTATAAGTTTCAACTAAACACCTTGCAACCTTAAAAGAAGCCTAAATTCACTATACTCATCCACAAAATACTTTCATCAATAACCTATACTTTTATAACATAATAACTACCATCAATAACTTATTTCCTACTTCAAGTAAACAACAATTCACCTTAACTAATAAATCCTTCTCTACCCTCTACTAAACTAACACACGAGGACATATCACCTTACTATTAACTCGATCTCATACAAAAGTTCATCTATATATATTCGATCAATCGTCATTATAACTTTTCTTGTCACTACACTTATAAAACCATACTTCCAACTATAAGAAGGTTCTATTTGTTATAAATCATAACACTCTAGGTTGCAAATCCCTCAAAAACAAACTTTATTTAATAATCTAGGCTCATACTATCTCCTCTTATAAGCACTATCTGGATTAAAAGAGGTTAATAATGAATCTAAATACACAATATATTCTATCTTATTCGCATAAGTCATATGGATGAGGACATAAGCTTTCAACTTAAGGGACTTATAAAATACAAGCGAGCTCATCTCAAGCCCCATGTCTGGCTTTTGAAGTTATTGATGTAAATCTGAGAGCATCATCTTGGAGAGGAATTGGAACTTGCTAAACATGTTAACTCAAGAATAAGTCATAGATAAAGAATAACACACGAATCGATAGAAGTTCCTGATAGAACAACTTTACAATATGACCTAGAGCATAGAGAAGGGAAGCATTTCTTAAATGCCCTATAGCCTCTTGAAGAAAAATACAAACATCTCTATACCATTCTTCAAGACTCTACTAGACACGGCTTCATAGACACCCTTGGAAACTTAAGCATGGCTTTGATACCAAGTTTGTAATACCTTGAGACTACCCCCTGGATGTCACATGGTGCTTAGGACAACAAGTGATCCCAAGCTAAACCTTGTATTGGCATAACTCGTGAGATACTGAATAAGATATATAAATCTTGAATAAATGAGCAGAAAAAAAAGTTTTTAGCTGAACATCTTCAAATTAAAACTATAAAAAATGATTACAACTCTAGTTATACAAAAAAAAACTGAAATTAAATACATCAACTATACTGACTGTCTATGAAGTCTCTACTACTATTGACAATAGGTAGCTGGGACATGACCAGAAGATATCCAAAATCAATACGAATGAATAAAGAAAATAAGATGCTACCCGAACTATAATTAACTCAGGCCCTCAAACCAAAAGGACTCATCGCCTGCTTACTGGAAGTTTCAACCTATCTGATTATGATGTGTGCACTATAAATTGTACGTACATTATGCGACAACGTAGCACATAGCCATATATGTGGATCAGTACTTCTGGAATGTACTGAGTATTTGGGGGTGAATGCAAAAGTAAAACAATAGCTTAATATATTCATAGACTTTCAAATAATGCATGCTAAGTGTAAGTGACTCACCTTGAGCTTGAATAAAACTGAAAGCTAAAATATCATAAATCATGAATAATAAAGCATACTGAATAAAATTTATGAGACACACACTTAGTTTCTAAAAGCTTTACTTTTACTCTTTCTTAGGAAGGTTCTTCCAGTCGACATACACCATGTGAGCTATCATGGAGTCCAACGTCTTACCCACGGATGGGAGAGCTCATGCTGGGGAAAGCTGTCTTACCCTTGCCATCGGAATAGGACCTTAACTTAAGTGATCACTATACTTAACCCATATTGGGACTTTAAACCTATGGTGGCTCATAGTTCTGGGGCATGCGATCTTAGACTCATACCCAACTTGGTGCTAAATACTACTCCCTTACTTATATGCTCAGGATTTAAGAAATTCACCTTAAAATAGCATAAGGATTTTTAATAAAAACCTATTATGTTTTTTTTCTTTAAATCATAACTGTATGAATAATGTGGATTCTTTATCTTAGTTTAGGATCAAAAGATCAATTCTTGCTTAAAATCTTAATATAAGCTTATCAAAGAATACTTAAAAGCATAGTCTTTTTGAAATCTTAAAACTTAAACTTAGGGCTTAAAACCCGTGCTTTGAACTCATGGTAATTCATACCAAACTTCATGCTCAATATAATTCTTAAAATACATCAACACTAAAAAGTCAAAATAGTACAGTCTCATTCATAATATAAATTTTGCCAGTTAAAAACATAAACATAAGAATGATGCTTCAAAGTCTAACCTGAAAATAGGGGTGTTACATATTTGAAGTTTCATAAATATGGCCACTCCATGAGGTAAAATATGAACATTGATATGTGAGCAGTTGCTAACACATTTAAGACCTTTAACCAAGAATAATTGCAATGTCTTAAGCAATTTTTGTCGTTTTTGATTTGTTTATGTCTGATTTTATAGTTTAAGCTGATGGGATAGAGAACCAACAAAATTGGAAGAAAATAAGTTGAAATATGGAGTAATCTGAAGAGAAGTGTGGTTGATGACATCTATGATAAGTCATCAACCTGTGATAGGCTATCACAGTTGTCGTCAAACTTAACCAGAGATTTGGCATGAGTTGAAGTTATGATGACATTTTGTGATAAGGTGTCAGGATGGTCATAAGGCATCAGGAGCATCGTCAACCTTAAAAAGAAGATGGAAGTTGAAGACAATTTTATAACGACATCCATGACACGTCGTTAGGCTGGTGATAAGGCATCAGGAGCGTCATCAGCCTTAAATAGAAGATGGAAGTTGAATTTATGATGACATCTATGACACATGGTCAGGCTGGTGGTAAGGCTTCATCGTCATCGTTAGTCTTAGGAAGTGAAATCCAAAAGTGTAGAGAAGTTATGACATCCGTGATAAGCTGTCGTACTCATGATAAGCCATCACGGACGTTGTTATCTATTCTAAAGAAAAACTGTAACTTTGATTTTATTTCCTTAATTAGGTTAAACTATTTAAAGCCTTGTTTTAGGATTTTCAACAATAAGAATTAATTTTTGGGACTCATCTTTATTCAAAAAACATACGATATTTCTTTCTCGCTAGTTAAAATATTTTGGGAGTTTTGTACCGTGGTTCAATTCAAGTTATACTTCTTGATTTTCATCATCGTTGTAAGTTAATCTTATCACTTATGAATTCAATTCGTGTACTTGTTACTTGTATCATGAGTAGCTAAACTCTATTAACCTGAATTATGGGATCTAGGGTTAGGTCATGACGATGTGCTGAACTCTCAAAATTTAATAGGTGTTAGGATTTCTTGATAATTCTGAGATTTTAATTAACATCTGTTGGTTGCAAATAGTAGACATACCTACTTTGATTTGCTTGAGAAAGAAATCATAACAATAGGAAGTGAATTATCAATAGGGACTTGGAAATACTTCGTTTAATAATCAGTGCTGCAATTAGGTTGATAACCTGAGGTAAAATCTAGGCAGTGAATAGCGATTCCCTAAGTTTGAGAGGATTAGGAAATTAGACTCTTAAATAGGCCGAGAGATATTTGAGCGTATCACCGATAAATATAGTTTGTTATACGAACTACCGTGAGAATCTTTAGTCACCTTTAGCATCTGTCATGTATCGTAAGCCCTAGTGAACATAATTCTGGTTATCTCATAAAGTCTTGGTTACAAACATCAAAATCAATGTGTCAAACAATTACTTGTGAAACTTAAACCCCTATTTCAGGAAATATTAAACTATCAGTGAATTAAATCGCAATCGACTTGAGTTCACACCTTATTCCCTGTGGGATTAGTTGGGTTTTATATTGACAACGATCGCTTACACCCATTCAAGAGTGTAGTTTGAGCGCTATCAAACATCTATTCAAATTATGAATTCATCTTAGTTCATGCTTCATGCATTAGTTTCAGATTCTTGATATTCAGTTATGACCCAGTTCTTAAGTGTCCCGTGTATCATCTTAATCTTTTCTTTGTATTTCAGCCAATTTAGTATCATTCAGGGGAGGAATGATCCTAAGGGGGAGATATTATAATACCATGAGTTTTCAGGACCTAAAACTCTTTTCTTCACAAAACCAAATCAACCCTAAAGTAATGATTATTCATAAGTTGACTCTCGCATTTCTATATCAGCCTTATAACCATTCTCATATCTTTGCATGTATTCTTGAAATAAGTTCAGTTCATGTATCATGCTTAGAATCAGTTATGCACTCATTTTCTAAGTCATGTATATGCAGTATATGATCTTAGTTACCTTAGTACAGTACTCTCAGTCTAACCAATCTTGTTCGAGGACGAATGTTCCCAAGGGGAGATATTGTAATATCCCATACTAATCTTAGCTTGATTCAACTCTTAGTTGCATGCTTAAGGGGATTAAGGCTTGAAATTTTCATTAAGTGTTAGGGACTTAGCTATTTTTAAGACCCCTAAACTTTGAGGATTTTTATTTTGACCTTCTCGACCCTGAGACGTTAGTTTTTAATTAATGTTTAGGAATGTAAGAAGTATGTCTAGGGGAGTTTTGGATTTTTCATATAAGGTTTGGGGTAATTTTGGATCACGGAACTAGTGGGTTACCACGATAGGCTTGCGACACAACATTAGTCCCAATCATATGCTGACTGCATCATGGGGAAGGTTTTGTGTCTAGTTCTTGATTTATAATTTAATACATTTGTAATGATCTTTATCATAGTGTGTGAAGTTCTTATGTGGTGAAAAATGTTCATAGAAATCACTTAGAATAAAGTTGATTTAAGAGCCTTTGATTCGGCCAAATTGTGGTATTCAATTCTACAAGGATCAACTTTGAATGTGTATAAATTTTTATATATGTGGAATTTTTTAGCTCAAGACCCACTAAATTATATATAATTGAATTATCTTTCCAACGATACTAATTTTGCATCATTTTCGTCTAAACCAGTTAGCTACCGTCATAAGACCGCATAGCGGTGGCGTAATTGCATCCAATTTTTTGATTTAAATAATTTAAGGGCAAATGAGCCTTTTCCCCCTTAACCCATTCGTCTATAACATGACTTGGGCATCAGTTAGGGCAAAATTATGCCCTTCTTCTCCAATTTTCCTCTCAAGAAAACCCTCTCCTTTCCCCAATAAAAAACCCAATTCTTTTTTCTCCAAGAAATCAAGAATTCAAGTTCCCCAAGTTCAAGAACCTTCAAGAAAGCATCAAGAATTGTGTTTTCCACTCAAGTTAAAAGCTTAAGGTATATGGGTATTCATTCATGGTTCCCTTTCACCCATGGATCCCCAAAATCCTTTTCTTTCAATTAAAGAATGAACTTTCCATAATTATGGTATTTTATATGTTTTAAGAAAGATTGAATTTCATGTTTTAATGGTGATTTAAATTAAATTCAGCCCATGTATGGTCCCATGCAAGATTTGATTTCCTCTTGCTATGAATTTTGGTTTCCATGTCTTACTCAAGTAAATTTCATGATTTGTTGAATGCTCATGTTTAGAATATCCCCTTGTATAAGTTCATGCATTCCATATATTTGATAAAAACAGTAATCACCAAAAAACTTAGGATATGGAGCACTAGTTGTTGAATAGGAACCAAAAGTCCTCACTTTATCTTAGACCATTTTCTCCCATCTCTACCCCTATATTGCTGACCCCTACCCTGATTCGAATACCAAAAATTCTTACTCTGCCATTCATTCACCTCTGCATGCTATTTCTTTTCATCCTTCATTTGTTATATATACACCATAATCCTTAAAATATCTATATTACTATTTAGTAAGCCAACCTTTCACTCTAACTCTAAGTCTCAAGAAAAACATAAAGAAAATTTCCTCATCTTAGCCACAGTATTAGATACTAGTTCAGGAGCATAATGTGACAGCTAATGAAACTTCAAGGTATACTCTTTCACAGTTATCTTGCCTTACTTCAAATTCATGAACTCCTTAGCCTTTACCTTCCTCAACTCCTGAGGAAAGAAATAGTTAAGAAAAGCACCAGGGAAATCCTCCCATAAAGACAACTCTACATCATCTCCCCTAAACTGATCCCACCCCCCATACTACTAATATGCCATATCCTTCAGCTAGTATACAGCGAATTCCATACCTTCATATTCAGAAGTATGCATCATATGGAGAATCTTCTCACTCTAATCTATGAACCCTTGATAATTTTCCTCAACTATAGAACTAGTAAAGGTCAGAGGATTTAGCCTCATAAACTAGCCACCTCTAGTGCCCTCAGAAGAACTCACAGCATCACTAATAGATTCCAACTGATGTGACTGAGATGTCACCAACTAGGTCAACAGATGAATAGAATGATGAAACTTAACATTGGTAATATCTCTTGGAGATGACTGAGCAGAAGGGTTACTAGCGGAAGAAGGATCGTTGGGGATCAGTGGAACACTATAGGGAAATAAAAAGCAGTGAGCCTAAACTGGTTCTGAACTTCTTGACTGCGATGAGCACCATCCATATTATCCTTAAGTGGTACAGAGGAGTTTTCATGAATATTAAATCTTTTAGAAAGCATGATCTATAAAGCGAACAAATGAGAATTAGAGGATATTTCAAGACCTTAGACTCTACATCCTGATAGTAGATCGTAATAAAGGATAATATTCCCAAATGCCTCATAGCCTCTCTCTTATAAGTGTAGCACACTACACACCCAAAAATACATTCTACTTGACATGGCCCTGTGGACACCTAATGACACTAAACCTAGGCTCTGACACCAACTTTGACACGACTCAAATAGGGTCTGTCCGTGATGTATATCTCAAATCCAAAAAGGATTGGAGACCACCCCCTATACCTAGACAAATAGAACTGTCAGACCCCATAAAATCCTAAGCTTAACTCAGTCCTTTAAAGCTTGTTAAGGGGTCCTAGACATAGAAAATTTTAGCTAAGTATTTAGATTTAGTATTATTTTAGCCTTCATAGGTTGGCGACTCTATTTCACGACCCTCATGACCTTAAAGTAGTGATTTTTAGGTTGAATCATGATTTAGGAATGTCAGTGGGTGTTTTTGGACAAGTTTTGGATTTTTAGGATTTTGATTGGATCACATTTGAAAGCTCAAACTAGTGGATCGATGAGATCTTAATGCATGCATTGCCCATTGCATCGATGAAATATTTTCATCTAGCTCCCAGTGCAAATTCTAGTGAACCAACGTGAACTCAACGTGGCATGTTGACAATCACATTGATTCCAACGATGCAACGCATTGGACTGCACATCGCTAAACCAGATTTTAGTAAAATTAAAACAACATCCAGAGGGGTAATTGTGACATTTTCCTCACTTTGACCCATCCCCTAAAACACAAAATTTATCTCTCACAAAGCTAATTACGCTTTTTTTTCTCAAATATTTCTCAAGAACAAAACCCTAGAACATTAATTTCAAGATCAATTCTCAAGAACACTCCATCAATATTTAAGAATTTAATTGTTAAGGTATGTCAAGTGTTCATCCAAGGGTCCCTTCTACCCTTGGAGTTCAAGAAACTACTTTTAAAAACTTCAAGTGTATTAATTTCATGAATTTCATGTTGGGTTTGATTATATTCATGATTATAATAATTAATTGGGTTTCTAATCTAGGTTTTGTTACAAGTTTCATGTGGAGTTATTTGATATATGGATAGAATCATGTGAATACTTACTAAACCCTTGAAATTGTAAATGGGGATTTGAATTATGATGCCTATGTGTTGTTTAGTGTCATATGCATGGATTACGTTCTCCAAGTATTTGATAAATTGATCATGTGAACAAAGAGAAAGGAACAAAATTATGTCATGTTAGCTTATGTGCAAGTTATATCATGCAAATGTTTGATAGAATGTCTCTATGAATGAGTTATGACCAAGTACATATGGTTATTCCTTTCAAGTTTATGCTATTATTTATTTTTTAATGCTATCGAGTCTTGCGGGTATTCAATACTTGAAAACTTAGCTGTTACCTAGAGCTAAGGTAGTTACAGAACAGTCTCAGTAGTTTTATAAATAGTATCTCCAGTAATCAGTCACAATTATAGTTCATTATTCAGTTCTGACCTCAGTGAATTCAAATAGTCAATAAAAATCTATAGTATCCCATTAGTTAATAGAAGTCAATAGTACTTTATCAGTTAATGGAACTTAGTGAACTCAGTTCAGTTCATTTTGACAGTATGATCAGTAACAGTTTAGTCCAGCCTAGTATAGTTTAGAAATCAGTCCAGTGTCTATTCATTTGGGAGTAGGATTCAACACCGACCAAACCCAGGGATGAGGGCATTCCTGCCAGCAGATGTTTTGACCCTTAGTAGCAGTCCCTACATTACAGAACTATATAGCCAATGTAGGTTGAGCTATCTTCCTACCAAACTAGGGTTGATATATCTCATATGAGTTTTCTTGCCAGTGAAGGTTGACAAAAGAGCTTCCTATCAGAGAGAGTTAACTCACAGTTGTCTTTACCCATAGAACGGTACTGATACCTTTACAACTAGGGTAACAGGTTGGACCCCAATCAATTTAGAAAGGGAAATATTGGTTAGATTATTACCTCCCACAGTCTCAGTTTTAGTTCTAGTCTCGGTATAAAACTCAGTTTAATTCTATAGAATCAGGACTATTAGATAATTCACTCAATTTAGTATAGAACTCAGCACAGTTCCACAGAATCAGGACTATCAAATGCAGTTATTTAGCTATTAATTATACAGTATCAGTAAACTCCAATATTAATAAATCAGTAATTCAGAACTCAGTATCCAGTGTTATCATGACCTTAGTTAAAATTTACGTATTCATACATGTACTCTTATTCAGTTATACTCATGTGATTCAGTCAATATTGTTCATGCATATGAACCTATGCATCTCAGCCTATCTCACTTAGCATACCAGTACATTCAAAGTACTGACACATACCTTTTTTTTGTGCTATGATGTCTTATATCATAGGTTAAGACGCACAGGCTCCCGATAATACATAACATCCTGATCCATCAGCAACAGACTTAGTGGTGAGTCTTTATACTTTGAGGATAGATTTATTATTCTAGTATTCCAGTACTCAGTTTATTTCACTAGTCAGAGTTAGTTAGGGACTTGTCCAATCAACTCCTTGTTCAGACAGTAGAGGCTTTTAAGACTAGAGTATTTATAGACAGATGTTCAATTTTGGTATTAATGTACCATACTCAGTATTTGTTTATAGCTTTGAACCTTATGGCAAGTTTCCTTCTAATTTATGCAAAATTATAGTATTATTATTCAGTTATTGCAAAAGTTACCGGTCATGGGTTAGCTTGAAGTCCATCGGGATTATAAGCACCATGTAGCATCTGGGGTACTAACTCGGGGCATTACAATAACACCATACCCCCAATGCCGGATGAATTCTGAATTTAAGACATGTCTATAAATGATAATCGATAACCAACCAAAGTAACCAACCAACATCACCCAAGTCCACAGTAATATCCACAAAGCCTCTAATAAATACTGAAAACCAATCTAAGTCGGTACTTATCCCCGACTCTGACAATGACGATGACAATGATAATGTAAATGATAGTGTAAACTCTTTAATTCTAGTTTATGAAAGGAAACTAATGAAATAACCAATTCTTCTAGTAAATGAAACCGCACCACTTCACCAACAACAACCGACGAACCGAACCAATCCACTCACTACTGTGCAGGAAAAGTAGAAGTATCTTTGGTGCCTACATCGCGTAAGGACACAACATTCATAGATGGTTAGTGGGTTGAGAACTAGCATATAACTCAGGGGTAGAGGATAAAATAATGGCATAAACTATATTTTCAAAATCATTCAAGCCAATGCACATAATCATATATATATATATATAAACATATTATGCTGGGAAAGGGAACAAATCTTAGCATGAAGTAAAACTTTATCCTGGACTATATAGCTCAACCGTCATAAATAGGCACCTATGGGCTATATGGGTTCAGCTCTCCCTGCTGAAAGGGCCCCAATGCATGCCGCATGAACTGGAGGTATCAAGGAAGAATAGGGAATGCCTCGACCCTACCTCAATCTAAGATAAAAATATATCAATAGTGTGAACTATGCACACTGGTCATCAAGACCAAATCTCATGTCCGGAAACATGAGTTACCAGTATAAGTTATCCGACACCCACACCTTCACCGCTTTGCTACATAACCCCCATTAAGCCCAATTTAAAGAAATTTTTACATAACCCATTTATTAACCAATGAACCAACCATTAAGGCACACCATGAGTGTCGTCATACCATTATACTTACAAGATTATCTTTATGCCATAACAATAACATTAACTTAGGGAAATGCCTCGACCCCCTTTTGTTCAATCATAGACAACAAGTCTTTAAAAGTCCATGTTCATTATTTGATCATTGATTCAATGCAATATCATAGGTAAGTAAGTCAAACTAATTAACAATATCATAATTCGAAGCCATTTACACAAGTGGGTTGAGAGGACACACTTATTCAAAACCAATGCCTATTTCAAAATACCAATTTTGGGGAACACCATGACCCCTTAGTTATTCACTATACCATGCTCCCCAAAAGTTTAAAACCATTAATAAAGTTTAAAAAATGCAAAATAAACCATGGGAAAATAATTTTAAGGATCAACCATATCAAAACCCTCAACCGCATCAAAACCCATATTCAAAACCATCTAATAAAACCATTTAAATACATGCTTTTCATAAAGTAATAATTAAAGAAAAGTAACATGCCTAAAATATCAAGAGTTATGGAGAGAGAGTTTACCCTTGAGAGTTCTAATTAATGAACTTCTTAGAAACCCTAAGTATCTTGCTTAAGAGAATTTAGAGAGTTTGAGAGTGTTTTGATTGAGTTATGAATGAGAAATAACCCCTAAAATACTTCATGGTCATGGGGTCTAAGTAATGAAAATGGGGAATTGACTATAATTCCCTTAATAAAAAGACTAAAAAATCACCGCCAATCGTTACAGGTGCCCTTACAACTCGTAGGGTCACCCTACAACTCTTATCGTCCAGTCGTAGGCTGGACAATATCTAGGATCCTTAACACTAAATTGTCTATGAATTTTACTATACGACTCATACTCAGTCATTACAACTCGCTTAGCCCTATCATTGTCAAAGTAGAAAAAATTTATGTATCACACTGGTTTGGTTATAGAGGACACCATACAACTCGTTATGAGACCCTATGACTCGTAGTGTCTAAGTCATAGTCAGTATATAAACTCTAGGTCAAGATACTATCTAGGCTATGATTCGGTCCATAAGACTAGCCAAGACTCCCTACGACTTGTAAAGAGAGTCGTAGTCTGGTCAGTGAGGATAAAATTTTAGAAATTTTCAAGGACCAAAGATCTAGGGTGTTACATAGACTAAACCAATATATCCTATTTTAACGGGAACGAACCCAATATATTCCATTTTAGGGTGGATAAACCCAATTTATCTGTAAATTATATGCCTAAAAAATTTATCAAACTAAGAAGCAGTGCTTAATAAAACACAAATAAGAAACTAAGCTTGATTTTTTGAAAGAAATTTAATATATCACATGCAATTTTCAACTAATTAAGAAAAATAATAACGATAAAAATAAATAAATGATTTAGGCATTGCAATAAATTCAAGTAAATACAAAAAAACATAAAGATCCAATTGAAAGCAGACATGCATGAATTGTCTTATTGGAGGGAAAACTATCCTAAAGTGTCCTATTTTAGGATGAACGAATCCAAAATATCCTATTTCTAGGGTGGATGAACTTGAAATATCTTATTTTAGAGTGGATGAACCCAAGATATCCTATTTTAGGATGGATGGGTCCAACATGTCCTATTTTAAGATGGACAAATCCCATATGTCCTATTTTAGAGTGAACAAACCCAATTTATCCTATTTTAGGGTGAACACATCCAAAGTACCTTATTTTAGTATGGAATACTCCCATTTACCCAATTTTAGGATAAACAAACCTAATTTATTCTATTTTAGGATAGAGAAACCCCATATGTCCTATTTTAGGGTAGACAAACTCAATATGTGTTGTAAGCTTATGAATATTAATGTAGTGCTGAGAGCTTGGTGTGATTTTATCATAGCAATAGACAATTATAAACTAATAAAAACTCTATGTAGTGTCTTTGAGGTAGTTAATATCCAAAATATGGTGTTTTTTCGATAGCAAACATTAACGGTGGAATGCCACATTAGTGAATATTCATAATGTGCTACCCATAATTTGGATTTTTCTTATTTAGAAAATTTTATTGTGAAGAAAGTTCCTACACTCAAAGAGAATTATATGTTTTGAAATTTAAATCGCACTGAATTTGCATCAATTTTGCATGACTTTTTTGTGCTTTGCTAGCATGTGTCATCCTTTAAGAATAATTGAAAATCAGTATCAACATTACTCAAATAAAACTTGCTAGTATAAAAGAAAATGATTGCCTTGCTTTGAACCATAAAGTTTTTACTTTAAATTTACGCTTTTTGTATTTTTGACATTGCTGCGATTCGAGGATGTGAATGTGGATCATGATCTCACACATCTCCTTTCCCAAAATAGTGATAGGCCATCTACAAAGCTGGTCCAATTTTATCTATGGGGAAAATGAAAAAAATGAATTTCTTTAATAATATTGTGACCAAACCCAAAATAGGAGCCTATGATCTCGCTGTTACCAAGAATCATGACAAACGTAGTTCATAGAAAAGTCTGAAAAGATTGCAAAATAGTAGCTGCTTCTATAGGAGGAAAAAAAGAGTGGTACTAAGCTACGAAGTAGTAGCTACTCATAAAGGAAGAAAATGGAGAATTATACTCTCAAATTACACAATAATAGCTCTACATATAGGAGAAAAAAGGAAAATAATATTCTCAAGTTGAAAAAGGATGCCCGTGTCATTCTTCTAGACTTATTGCACACTTTCTCTTCAAATTCCTTAGTGCCAATTTTGATGGATCACCCTTAATAAAAATTGTGTCCTTATTTGCAACATTACCATTGCAGATTGGAGGCTTTTGTTGCAAATTTATCTTGCCACTTTTAGTCATACTTTGAATATAGAATCTTAGTGTTGAACAATCTTCAGGGTCATGTCCTTGAATGTCTTAATAATAAACACAACTTTTGGATAAATCAAAGCATAGAGACATATACCTAGGTATGAACCCTTTTTTGGGTTACAGAACTTCCTTAGTTCTTAATATCTCAAATATATTGGCTAATGGCTCATCCAGAGGAGTGAAGGTGAAAGATTTTATCTTCTTATGTGTTTTGAGGTAGCTTGTGCTTTGTAAAACTATTGTTGGAAACTATTCTAAAAATTTTGCTTTTAAAGAGGCTAGAGATGCGCATTTCAAAGGTCAAAAGAAGCAAAAGATTTCAAGAAATTAATGACTTTGATAGTATTGCATTTGATGCACAAAAACTGAGTTGCTTACACTTAGCAGATTTCTCGATGTCTATGGTTGAAAAATTGGATGAAAAACTTGTGTCGCTAAGTTTTCTATAATTTTTCCTTCTTGAGTTCCACTTTTTATGTCTTTGCCAATTCAAATTAAATCGGAGAAGTTACATGCACAAGTTCTAAGAAACTTATCATAATATAGGGCTTCTTGAATTTGAATGAAGGTTGGGATCAATTCTTCCTCTGAAAGTGGAGGATGTATTTTTGAAGCTTCTAACCTACAAAGTGTGGCATATTCTTGAAAGGATTCATGCAATATCTTCTTCACTTTAAGCAAATCGATCATGTGTGGATCACCTATAATGTTAAACTCATATTACCTTACAAAGTCGTGATCTAAATCTTCCCATGTGTTCCATTTGCTAAAGTCTTGCTTGATATTTCAAGCGAGTGCCAATACTGATAACTTTGGATAAACATTCTAATTCGTGTGGCTTAATCCTATCTAATTTCAATTAACCTATAGCAGTAGTCCTTTCAGTGAGTAATGGAATCTCCTTTCCCATTAAAAGTGTAAAATTTTGGTAGTTTATAACCTGGTGGACACTCAACATTTGGGTGCCGATGCAAGTCTTCATACTTTTAACTCTGGTAATTTCTTAAGTGCATCTCTTCATCAAGTAATTTTATTAGATTGTGAATTTCTTTTCTTGATTTTCATGGTGAATTGACTGTAAATCCTCTTCATGCCTAGCATATTGACAAACTCCTAGCTGGTTATGTTTATTTTTCTTAAAAGAGCACAATTATGGCAGAATGGATATTCAGTATCATGATAAGTTGGAAATTTATGGGATTGGTAGTATATATTGATGGCATTTATGGAGAGATAGTATAGGTGGGAGTTGGGAAATGAGATATGGTTAAAAAAATATTTTTGATTGAGTTGGAAGTTGTGGTAATGGTAGGAAGAAGCCTAAAAGTACTTGGCAAACTAACCAAAATAATTTTTTGAACCACATACTTTTTGTCATCATCATTATGTGCTTTCGCTAAACCCACACCAATATTGACTGCGTTAAACTTATCTGGCATTAACATATCATCCTCAGTACAAATTTACAGTCAAATAGTATTCAATGCCAGACAACCACTATACAAAAATTGAAACTTTAAACATAAAATAAAGTGTTAGTATATGCGAAATACATATAGTAGTAGTAGTAATAATAAAAAAATATTTTGATGAAAAAATTAATTCATGATTAGCCAAAGTCTCACAAATTGAACCAGGGCATGACCGTTATAGGTATCTCAAGTCTATCGTTGACCAGAGACCACCCCTTTTACCTATCCAAAACACCACACGCTACCTAAGAGTGGCTGAATTCCAAACATATAACATGATAACATAAGATAATCTCAAAGAATTTAATATATGTCTATGACCGGTAATCGTCAACCTACCAAAAACTACCAATATCATCACCCAAGTCCACGGTAATACACAGAGCCTTCTAACAAAACAAAAATAGAAAAAGTGTCGAGAGATGCCCCCGACCCTGACAATGGAAATGACAACGTTAATGATAATATGAACTATTAATTCTAAACTATGAATAGAAATTGATGAAATGTCCAAGTCTTCCAGAGAATGGAGGATTAACACTTCACCATCAACGACCGACGAATTGAGCCGGTCCACCTAACACTGCATAGGAAAAGTAGAAGTATCTACGGTGTCTACATTGCATGGGGATATAGCGTACAGAGATGGTTAGTGGATTGAATACTAGTATGTAACTAAGGATAGGCGATAAAATAAATCCAAGTCAAATCCAATTCCAAACCATGTTAATATCATTATGTACATACATAAATAATATGACAGGAAAGGGAAAAAGACTTAGTATGAACTTTAAAACTTTAGTCTGGATTTGTGTAGCTCAATCGTCATAAGAAAGTACCCATGGGCTACATGGGTCCAGCTTTTCCCAGGTGAAAGGGACCTATGTGTGTAGTCGCACACACTAGAGGATGTACATATGCATCATGGGGACTCGAACCTCCCAACATACGAAGGTAAATTAACAACCCAGTCACATAATATAATATGGGGAACTAGAACCTCCCAATAATATAATAAGGGGGACTCAAACCACACAATCATTTAGACCGTCGCGTCGGCAACCACGGTTTCCAATATTAATCCCTCGGGACCTCCACTTTCAGGACTCAGCTATACAACCCTCTTTTAAGCCCTATTAAAATATTTATCACACATTTCCACTCATAGAACCATAATACTCATTTAGGTATACATTGTTGGTATCATCGTACCACCTATACTTGCAAGGTAACATCAACATGCTATCTAATTCCATTAATTTAGGAAAACGACTTCCTTTGTTCATTAGATCAAACTTCCATGTTTTAATAACCTCTTTATATCATTCGATTATTCTAAAAATAGTTCAATGCAATTTTAATCATACTCAAATGCACTTTCACAAAATTGGATTGGGGTTATTACTAATTCGATTATCAATATTCACAAAATTTGGAAAAATAACAATCCCCAAGTTTATTCACTATACCCATGCACCCCTCATGTTCAAAACCATTAATAAAGCATAAATAATGAAAATTAAATCATGGGAAAGCAACTTAAGAACTATCCATTCTAAAACCCTCAACCATGGTGAAAACCCACATTCAAAACCATCTAATTAAATCAATTAAATTCATGCATTTTATAAAGTAATAATTGGGGAAGCGTAACATGCTTGAAACACCAATTTGTATGGAGAGAATTCGACCCATGGAGCCCTTAATGATCAACTTCTTGGAAACCCTAAGTATCTTGATTGAGGGAATTTAGAGAGAACAGAGAGTGTCTTTGATGGGTTAAAGTGGAAAGAATGACCCAAGGGTGTTTTATGGTCGTGGTTATTAAGTAAGGAAAAAAGGAAAATGTCTAAAGTCCCCTCAGCTTAAAAACTAAAAAATTATCACCTGTAACTACAGGTCACACTGCGACTCATAACGACATATTACTACTCGTCACCACGAGTCATAGCCAAGACAGTTTCCTTAGGCACACATACTATTGACCCTACAACTTACCTCATACGACTCGTTAGGGGTCCCTACGAATTGTAGTGTCCTTGTTGTCACCAGGACAACAATACTTGGAACATATACAAGGTTGACTATCGCTAGGACATCACGACTCATAATGAGTCCGCACGAATCATTGGGAGCCAGTAGTACTCAGAACAGAAAACTTAGCCACACACACTGGTCATGCTATGATTTAGGTCCAGCAAATCATCAAGACTCGCTACAGCTCGTAAGGGGAGTCGTAGTCTTAATAGTGAGGATAAAATTTTAGAAATTTTCAAGGGCTAAAAATTTGGGGTGTTAAATTCTCTCCTCTTTGGATCATTCAACCCCGAATGATGGTACAACACATTCATTAGCATGATTTGACACAAAGTACACCTACACTTACCTTTAACAAAGTCAGAAAACAAAGATGTTAAGGAATACACATACCTAAACCACGATCCAAAGTGGGAAAGAAGAATGGGTATTTGGACTTTAGGTCCTCTTTGGCCTCCCAAGTAGCATCTTCATAATTTTGGTTTCTCCATAGAACCTTTACTGAAGCCATGTCCTTTGTTCTCAATCGGTGAACTTGCGGATCCAAAAGCTCCACCAAGACTTCCTTGTAAGACAAAGAATCTAAGACACCAACACTCTCTAAGGGAACGACCAAAGAAGGATTGCCTACCACATCTTCAACATTGACACATGGAAGACGGATGAATAGAACCCAAACTAGAAGGCAATTCCAATTCATAAGAAACCTTTCCAACTCTTCTCAAAACATGATATGGGCAAACGTAATAGGGATTGAATTTTCCCTTCCTTCCAAATCGTACTGAAGGGAGATACTTTTAAAAACACCAAATTATCTTCATCCAACTGCAAATCCCTTTTCCTCAATCCGCATAGGACTTTGGGAGGTCTTAATCCTATCCTGAATCACCTTCATCTTCCCATGGCTTGGTGAACCAATTCTCGTCCAAACAACCCAACCTCACTAACTTCGAACAACCAAATAGGAGACCTACATTTCCGACTATACAAAGCCTCAAATGGAGCCATTCCCATTACTCCAATAATAGATATTATTATATGTAAACTCTATGACAGGTAAATGGTCAATCCAACTACCACCAAAATTGATCACACAATACCTTAGCATATCCTCCAAAGTGTGAGTAGTCCTTTCCACTTGTCCATTCATTTGAGGGTGGAAAGTTGTGCCAAGTTTCACCTTAGTCCCTAAACCACTCTACTAAAAATATCAAAAGTGAGATGAGAACTGCATACCTCAATAAAAAAATTAGAAACTAGATCACTATGCACCTTAACTATCTCTTCAATGAACAACTTTGCATAATTCTTGAAAGAGAAATTAGTCTTCATCGACAAGAAGTGCGCAGACTTAGTCATCCTATCCACGATGATACCAATCAAATCCAACTGACCACAGGATCACGATAGATCAGTAATGAAATCTATATCAACAACTTTAGATTTCCATATAAGTAACTAGATATCTTGTGAAAAACCATTAGGCCCTAATTGCTCAACCATCACTTGTTAACACACCATACACTTAGCCACAAAATTGGCCACATCCCTCTTTATGTTATTTCACTAATAGATCTCTTTCAAATTATGGTACATCTTTGTCGAACCACGATAAATAGTGTACCTCAACTCATGAGGCTTGCCAAAATTATTTCTCATAGCCCATCAATATCGAAAACACACAACCTACCTTGGTATCGCAAGATATCATCACCACTAATCTCAAAATCCACCACCTTCTAGTGACCCATATCATCTTTGATATGCATCAAGATACGATCCAAAACCTGCTTCTCTTTCACTTCAACACCTAGAGATGACTTCGTCACCTCTTGAACAATAACATCACTATCTTCGGAATCCAAGAGACGTACTCTAAAATTAGCCATATGGTGAATATCTTTCACCAGTCCCCGCTTATCCTCATCTACATGAGATAAGCTTCCTATGGAAAACCTGCTAAGGGAATCAACAGCCACATTAGCTTTACTAGACGATAATAGAGACTCATGTCATATTCTTTGAAAAACTCAAGCTATCTCCTCTATCGGAGGTTCAACTCCTCTTGGTCAACACATACTGCAAATTCTTATGGTTCGGGAAGATTTTAACATGGAATCCATACAATTAGTAATGCCAAAACATCAAAGCAAAGACCACTGCCAACAACTCTAAATCATGAGTCAGATAGTTCTTCTCATGTACCTTTAACAACCTAGAAACATATGCAACCACCTTGCCTTATTGCATCAACACACAACCCAGTCCCACCCAAAATGTATCACAATAAACAACAAAACCATTGGAACCCTCCGATAGAGTCAAAACCTAAGTTGAAGTTAACCTATCTTTTATTTTTTTGAAGCTACCTTCACAAACATCTAACAACAAGAACTTTACCATCTTCTGAGTCAACTTAGGCAATGGGACTTTAATAGAAGAGAAGCTTTCCACAAACCTTATATAATAACCAGCTAAACCCAAGAAGCTCTGAATGTTAATGGGAGTCGTGGGTCTAGGGCACTTCTTTACTAGAACAACTTTCTGTGGATCCACCATGATCCCTTCACTAGAAACAACATGACCCAAATAGGTCACAACATTTAACCAAACCTCACACTTTGCAAACTTCCCATACAATTATTGATCTTTCAAGGTTTGCAACACAAGGCGAAGGTGATCGGCATGTTCCGTCTTTCTCTTGGAATACACTAAAATGTCATCAATTAACATAATTACGAACAAACCTAAGAACTGATAGAATACCTAATTCATATAATTCATAAATGTCGCTGGGCATTAGTCAAATAAAAGGACATCACCAAATACTCAAATTGAATACTAGGTTTTGAAGGCAGTCTTAGGGATATCCACTTTCCTAATCTTCAACTAATGGTAACCCAATTGAAGATTAATCTTGGAAAAGTACTTAGCACCCTGCAGCAGATTAAAGAGATCATCAGTTCTAGCAAGTGGATACTTATTCTTCACTATCACCTTATTCAACTGGCAGGAATCTATACACATTCGAAGGGACCCATCATTCTTATACGTGAATAGAACTAGAGCACCCTAAAGAGAAACACTAGGGTGAATAAAACCTTTATCTAAAAGATATTTCAACTGCTCCTTAACTTTTTTCAACTCAGTCATACCCATTCTATAAGTAGGGATAAAATAGAATGAGTGTCCAGAAGAAAATCAATCCCAAAATCAGTTTCTCTATTGGGAGAAACACTAGGAAGATCATCAGGAATACCTCAGGAAATTCACAGACCATACAGAATGACTACAAAAAAGGAACTTTGGATCTAGAATCCTTAACATACCCTAAATGGTAGAGACACCACTTGGAAATCAATTTTTGGGCTCTAAGATAAGAGATGAAACTTTCCTTAGGCACTAGGGAACTACCTTCCCACTCAATTGCCAGCTTATTTGGGAAATGAAAACTGACCCTTCGGGTCTGACAATCAAGAAAGGCATAGCATGAATGCAACCAATTCATCCCTAATATCACATCAAAATCTATCATGTCCAACTCTATCATATCTATTGTCGTCTTTCTACTACAGATTGATACCACATAGCCCCTATAGTCTCTCCAAGCCATAATAGAGTCACCAAATGGGGTGGACATAGAAAAGGGATAAAAAATACACTCATGATAAAAAAAATAGATACATAAGGGGTCACATAAAAGAGAGTATACCTAGGATCAAGTAGATAATATACATCCTAAGAGAAAAGTTTGAGCGTACCAGTAACAACATTGGGGGACACCTCAGAATCCTAGCAAGTGGAAAGAGAATACAAATGGCTTTGACCAGTGCCAAAGCCAAAAGTATCACCTTTTGGTGGGGAGCTGAAGAAGCAATATTTGGGACCTTATTAACTCAGTACCAATATCGCTGAAGGGCAGTTTCTCTGAATGAGGCCAGGATGACCACATCTGAAATAATTATTCATCTCTTTATCATAAAAGACCTGATGCACCTATCCACAGAAATGGTAAGGGGGATCAGATAAAGCCGATTGAGCCCGATTGGACTGAGATTGGGTACCCTATGGCTTGGGACCAACACTATTCTTAAAACGATGATCACCCAATGACTTCCGATAAGGAGCACTAGCCTTAGAGTAGGAACTAGAATCTCCCCACTTCTTCTTAGACTATTTCTATACTATTGACCTATGCCCTGATTTGTATATCGAAACTTATTATTATTTCTTTCACTCATCTCTAATTGTTTCTTCTTTTTCTTTTCCACTTGTTGAAAATACACCGCTAGTCTAGAGATATCTATATCTTTATTCAACAAGGTGACCTTGATTTAGAGATCAAATCATAAGACAACCCAGAAGCAAACTTCATTATTCTAGACCTTATGCTAGACACTAATTTTGGTGCACATCACAATAGCTGATGAAATTTCTTGGCATACTAGTTTACTGTCATCTTGCCTTGCTTTAAATTCACAAATTCCTCAGCCTTTGCCTTTCTCAACTCCTGAGGAAAGAAGAGATAAAAAAATACTAGAGAATTCATCACATAAAGAGGACTCAGCATCACCACCTCTAGACTTATCCCATTTCTCACACCACTAATATGCCACATCCTTCAACTGATAAGCAGCGAACTCAAGACCCTTTACATCAGTAGCATGCATCACACAAAATTTTTTTTCCATCTCATTAATGAAATTTTATGGATCTTTCTTAACTTTAGAATTAGATAATGTTGGAGGACTCAACCTTATAAATTGGTCAACTCTAGTAACCTCAAAAGATGGAACAACAAAAGCAACATGCTTAGTCTGAGAGGCCACCAATAGGGTAAGTAAATGGATTGACTGGCGAAACTCAGAATTAGACACATCAGCTTGAGGTATCTAAGGACGGCTAGAGAGAACTGGTGGAACTCTACATAGGGTAGTACAAATAGGACCTAGAGCTCTAAATCAACTCTGAACTCCATATGTAGTAAGATCTTCATCTTTAATATCCTTCGATGGGACAAAAGAGTTTCCACAAGCATTAGATCTTCTGGGAGGCATGATATGAAAAGTTAACATACAAGAGTTGGAGGAGATTTCAAGATCTTAGACTCTATAGCCTGAAATAGAACAATAAGAAAGGGAAAAATTCCTAAATCCTTGGTAGCCTCTCTCGTATAAGTGTGGTGCACTACACACCCATAAAAGTGATTCGACTTGACACAACATTGTGGATACCTAATAACACCAAATCTAGACTGTGATACTAACTTTGTCATAACCTAATTTAGGGCATGACCATGATGTGTATCTGAAGTCTATTATGGACCAGAGACCACCCCTTGTACCTAGACAAAACACTATATGCTACCTAACAATTTCTGAATTTTGAATATATAACAAGATAGCATAACATAAGCTCAAAGAATTTAAGATATATCTATGACTAGTGATCGTCAACCAACTAAAAACAACCAACATTATCACCCAAGTCAACAAAAATCCATAGAGCCTTCTAACAAAATTGACATTAATAAAGTGTCGGGACATGCCCTCGACTCTGACAATTCTAATGAAAATGTTAATGATTATGTGAACTCTCAATTCTAATCTATTAATGGAAACTAATAAAATGTCCAAGTCTTTTATAGAATGGAAGCTCACCACTTAACCATCAACAACTGACAAATTAAGCCTATCCATCTAATACTGTGTAGGAAAAGTAAAAGTATCTTCGGTGCCTGTATCATACGGGGATAAAATATTTAAAATGGTTAGTGGGTAGAGCACTAGCATGTAAAGCAAAGATAGCGAATAAAATAATGCCAATTGAAATCCAATTCAAAACCATGTGAACATCATCATATACATACATATATAATATTTTGGGAAAGGGAACAAGGCTTACCATGCACTTTAAAACTTTAGTTTGGATTTTTGTAGCTCAACTGTCATAAGAAGGCACCCACGGGCTATATGGGTCAAGCTCTTCTCTAGCTGTAAGGGCCATAGTACATGTAGCCGCATGAGCCAGAAGATGTACATATGCACCATGAGGGACTCGAACGTCCTGGCATACCAAGGTGACTTAAGAACCTAATTATATAATATAATATGGGGGACTTGAACCTCCCAATCATATAATAAGGGGACTTGAACCACCTAGTCATTTGGATCCATGCATCGGCAACTCTAGTTTCCGGTATTGGTCCCTCGGGACCTCTACTTTCATGACATAGCTACACAACCGCCTTTAAGTCCCATTAAAATATTTATCACACATTCCAATTCATAGAACCATAGTACACATTTAGGCATACACTGTTAGTATTATCATACCAACTACACTTGCAAGGAAACATCAACATGACATCACAATTCTATTAGCTTGGAAAACCAACTCCTTTTATTGATTAAATCAAACTACTATGTTTCAATAACCTCTTTATATTATGACATTGTTTGAAAAATAATTCAATGCTGTTTTACTCATACTCTAAACCACTTTTACAAAATGGGGTTGGGGTTATTACCAATTTAATTGTCAATATTTACAAAATTTAGGAAAATCACAATCCCCTAGTTTATTCACTATACCCATGCACCGCTCATGTTCAAAAAAATTGATAAAGCATAAACAACACAAATTAAATCATGGGAAAGAAGTTTAAGAACCATCCATTCTAAAACCTTCAACCATGTTAAAAATCAACATTCAAAACTATCTAATTAAACAAATTAAATTTCTTTTTTCATAAAGTAATAATTGGGGAAAAGTAACATGCTAAAACACCAAGTTTTATGGAGCGAATTAAACTCTTGGAGCCCTTAGATAATTAACTTCTTGGAAACCCTAAGTATCTTGCTTAAGGGAATTTAGAGAGAAAAAAGAGTTTCTTTGATGTGTTAAAGTATGGAAAGAATGCCCCAAGGGTGATTTATGGTTGTGGTTATTAAGTAGGGAAAAGAGGGAAATGTCTAAAGTTCCCTCAGCTTAAATACTAAAAAAGTATCGCCAATAACTATGACTCACACTGTGACACATAACGACATATTACAGCTCATCACCACGAGTTATAGCCACGATAGTGTTATTAGGCACACATATTGTTGACCATACGATTTAAATTATACGACTCATTAGGGGTCCCTACGAATTATAGGATCCTAGTTTTCACTAGGACAGCAACACTTGGGATATAAACTGGTTTGAGTACAATTGGGACATCACGACTCGTAACGAGTCCATACAACTTTTTAGGAGCCACTCGTTGTTAGAACAAAAAACTTATACACCACATTATTCAGGATATGATTTAGGTACACCAACTCATCAAGACTCCCTACAACTCGTAAGGGGAGTTGCAGTCTGGACAGTGAGGATAAAATTTCAAAAAAATTTAAGGGCCAAAAATTTGGGGTGTTACACTAAGTAAGAGTTCTAAACTAGAAGAGATAATCTTAGTTGTAGAATGAGTAAATCAAAAGACTTCTTAGCTAGTAGATTCTAACACTTGATATGTAACATAATTAAAAACTAATTTGGAATAGTAAGTAGAAGAAAAATTAACTCATGTTGAACACCAAAGCACGGCTCCGACTTGATCCTTATGTTTTGCTAATCACTTTGTTGTATATTAGATAATTTGGTATGTGTAGGATATCCTTCTTATGAGGAGGCATGTGAATAACTTGAGTTAGGTGATATTTTTATCTTTCGAATAATGAGGCAAAAAGGGGTATAGTGTAGTTAAGGTCAATAGAGACACTTTTAGAGTGTTAGTGATTGTTGCACTGTTGCTCTTTAAAGTACTTTTCATCTTTGGGATTGTATTTCATGATGAAGGGTGTCGTGAGAATAGATTTTCCCATGTTTGAAGAGCTACTTATAGTAGCACTCAAGTTTAAAGTCGTTGTAATCATTTGGTTGTATAAATATGCTTAAATTTTTATTACCTCATTGAGCGAGAAGTAGTGTTGCTTGAGGACAAGCAATGGATTAAGTTGGGGTGTTGATGAGTGGTGAATTTACCACTCATTTTCATTCAAAATCCATGCACACTATGATTTGAATGTATGAATGAGACAAATTTGTGATTGAATGCAGTAATTTTCACAATTTGCAGGCTTACAGGTGATAAGAAAGAAAGATATGGATTTGAGCAAAAAAGGATCAAAAAAGAGAAAAGAAGTTTAGCTGGAAGACCTGGAGCAGAATTTGGTCTTAATTACCATGATCTCGGCTTGAGGGCCAAGATCGATGTTAGTTGAGATTGGTCAAAGATTCGTGATCTCAGTATTCTTAGTGCAATTACAGGAGCCTCGATTGCAAATAAACTACAGTGATCTCCGCTAGGTGGGTTTATGCCCAGGGGCAATTCTGTCTTTTTCTTCAACTGACCCCAAATACCTTATATTGCTAAAACCCTTTCCTATTTGGAATCTTACACTTTGATCAATTGAACTTTGGAAACTTTGTAACCCTACTAATTGGGAAAACTTTTATATTTGGCTTTTCCAATTTAAGTTTGGTGAAGTTGAAGTTAAATTGAAGAATCCTTATGTTTTCTATTGCCATGGATGTCTTGAATGAACCTTTTAGTATATGTCTTCTTTTTTACTTAATGAGTAGCTAAATTTCATTATCTTGGGATTATGCTTAACTAAGTTGCAAATATGTGTAGGTTGTGATGTATTTGAGTAAATTCTAGTTTGTTTATGATGGGTTTCACTATTTATTTTTTGAATTAGTTGGGGTTTGTCGGTGAAAACTCCAAATGCCCAAAATGGATTTGTGGATAAAAATGCCAAATTCTTGAAAGCTCACGTCATTCTTGAAAGGGGGATGTAGGTGAGCCTTTGGAACCCATATAATCCTTGAAAGAGGACTATGGGTATCAAAGCAATAGTGGACAATAATGTATGTAGTTTTCTTTTTTTCACTATCTTAGAAATAAGGGTGAGTAGAGAATTAGTTATGTCTTGGGCATCTTCCTAGAAATAGGGATTCCCAATTGAAGTATAGGTGGTTTTAATTGACATGTATTTTAGGTACTCAAAAGGGTCAATGAGTGATATTCATGAGGTTTTGTTGACAAACTAGCCTCAAGGACCTTTAACCTCACCTACCTTATCGTTAATGACTTGAATTTGCATAAAGACATCATGCACCCATGCATAGCTTGCCCTTGGGTAGACATAATCTCATGATCCTTCTCATATTGAATTTGAAATAACAATTTTTGCCTTTAGTTTGTTAATTTGATTTGACGGTTATAAAATCACATTCCAAACCAATAACCCTCCCCATTTTAAATCTTGTATTTTGCCTTGTTCACATTATGGGTATCTTTTTAATAACTATTAACACCCATGGGTCTAGAAATCTAATTTTGCTCCTTGTGGATTCGACCTCAATATAAGTTGAGATATTGAAAATGATCGTCCTCTACCAATTTAAATAGTATAGGTGAGTGTTATCAAAATAACATCGTTACTGGGATCAAACGTTAGCTTTCACTTGTGTGGTGTTGATTTTTATGTAGGGTATAACTGTAGTGGTGTGTATTTATTTTGGTTGTTGTTTTTCTTTTCTTTTAGGTGATCTCTATAGTATTTACAGAACTATGAGTGACAATGCAAGTATTGTCAGGTCTTTCGACGGTCCTCTTAATGTTGTGGAGAAACTCAATAACGTTGGATGTACAAGTGCAACCCATATCCCACCTACTCATGGGAACAAGGTCTTTCATATCACATGTGTCGTATTGCATATGCTACAAATGAAGGAAATTTGGGGGGAGGATGCTAAGGAGGACCCCAACTTGTATTTGAAGAACTTTGTAGAAGTGTGTGTACCTTTTGATATTACACACATTACCCAAGAGTCCATACAGTTGTGCGTCTTCCCATTCTCTCTAATAGTAGAGGCAGTATTATGGCTTCACTCTCTTTCGTCCAGATCAATTACTTCATGGGATAAACTTATTATGGCCTTCCTTGACCAGTATTTCTCACTAACCAAGATGCTATAATTGTGTGATGAAATCATTAAATTTTGGCAATTGAATGGTGAACCCTTAATCAGGTGTGGGAAAGATTTAATGGAAAACTCCTGCAATGTCCCAACCACGAGGTCCCAGAGAAGATTCTTCTCTAATCTTCTACCGGTCTCTTGATCTTCTCAACAAAACCGTGGTAGATAAAGTAGTGGGGGGATCTATTGTGAAGTTAACTTATCATGCGGCTACAACCTTTCATGAGAAAGTGACCAATCAAACTGGGGTGTTATACCCGTGATGTGACATCGAGGTACAAAAAGGCTCTCTTACTTTCTTCTTTATTGATAAAGAGCAAAAGAAGAGAGATGAATAGAGAGAGGAAAACATGGCAAAAATGATGATGCAATGGGAGATTTTAACTAATCATGTGATGGGTGCACCCACAAAAATGGTAAATGTTGTGGCATCTAAGGCCTATGATGATGATAAGGTAGAGTGTCTTAATGACGAGATTCGATATTTGGCTAACTATTCGGGAGGTTTCTACCCATCCTATCAAAGGTAAGGTGGGAACCGAGGTTGGATGGATCATGATCATAACTGTAATTGGAAGGACAAAGACCGAGAGTATGATCATTATATGCCCCCCATGACCGGGAAAATAACAAAGATGCCGACACCGCTGACCCTAATAAATACAAAATCGAAGATGTCTTGGCAAGAAATTTGATAAAAATAAAGGGAATAGCCATGATGGTCCATGAATTGAAAGGCGACTTTTCACAAATCAACCAAATAGTTTCATCCAACTCTACTTCTATTAAGGAATTGGAAAGACAAATAGATCAAATCCCCTCTTAACTAAATGCTAGACTAAAGGGGGGCCTTCCTAGTGACACTATTGTGTAAATGATGCTCAAGTTTTAGAAATAGTCATTAGGAGTGGCAAGACCCTCAGGGATTATTTGAGAAAAGTTGAGGGAGAAAGTGTGGGTGCAAAAGAGCCCAACATTGAGCAGATAAATGTGTAGAAGAAGGTTGTGGTTGAGCTAAGAGAAGAAACCCCAAAATCTCAAGAAGAAAAGAATGAAAAAGAACTGGTGGAAATTGATGACGAAGTGGTCAAAAATAAGGATCCATAAAGTGGTACATTGCCTACCATGCAAGTTCCTCCTCCATTTATAACAAGGCTTAGGAGAAAAGAGAAGAGTGATAAGCTCAAGAAATTCGTGGCTAAGCTTAGCAACCACTATATTAATATCCCATCACTTGAGGCTATCCAAGAGATTTCAGGGTACGCTAAGCTTATGAAGAAGAATATTGTTAAAGTTAACACCATTGAAGGCACCCATTGGTATAGCTCTATCATGAGTAGCACAATAGTGGAATAAAAGAAGACCCCGAGTCCTTTACAATTCCATGCACCATCAAGACACATAAGTTTGAAAAAGCTCTATATGACCTTGGTATGAGTATTAGTCTTACACCTTTTGCAATATATTAGAGGCTTGGCTTGAGTACCCCTACTCCAATATCAATGAGGCTTTTTATGATGGACCAGTCTATCAAGAAACTGATTTGTGATTTGTTCGATGTGTTTGTGAAAATGGATGGATTTGTCTTTCCAGTGGATTTTGTGGTGCTCGATTATGAGATGGACCAAGAGGTTCCTATTATCCTTGGTCGACCTTTCCTTGCTACTAAAAGAGCTTTTGCCAATTTAGATCTTAGGGAAATAAGGTTTAGAGTTGATGATAGTGAAGTGTCTTTCCGAGCATAAAAAACAAAGAAAAAACCCATGGAGCTTCAAGTGGCATTGGTTATCAATGTAGAAGATGAGGAAGTGAATGATGGGTTCCTTAAGGATCCAACTTAAAAAATATAAAGTATGTCGTGCCATGATGATAACTAAGGCGCTATGTGGGAGGAAACCACAAATGCCATGAAAGTGGATCGTATCCTTTATTTTCAATTTAGTTGCATATATTTTAATTTTTTTATTGATTAATCCATGTATTTATGGCACTTTGGGGTGTTTTTTATTGAGTTAAGAAGGGTAAAGTGTGAAATTTTTGCATGTTGAACTTAACAGGGAAAATTGCATCAAAATGGAGCAATAAGCTGAACAGGGGAAAATAGAGGTGCAAAAATGCCTCACAAGCTCTACGCCTCAGCTATCGTGGTCACTTGCTTGTTCGCGATCGTGTATCCTTGACCACAATTGCGGTTAAGTCTGTTTAAAAATACCATTGATCTGTCGTTTGCTCACACTCTCTCTTCATATTATCTCTTGAATTGTGCCCACTCCTATCCATAAGTTGGACATATGAAAGCATCCTTGCATCTATCTTGCATCATTCCTCTGGTAAATGCTTTGAGTTCATAATTTATTTATTAAAATAGGCCATAGAATGCATGAAATAGGAAAGTCCTAAAACTATGTCTTTAATTGCTAAGTCTTTGATTGAATCATATTTCTGTGGTGGTTAGCTGCTAGAAATGGTATGCATACATGTGGGGAAGTCTTGAGTACCCATATTGTATTAAATATTGAGAGAAATATAGTGTGTGCACCAAGTTCTCGATCAAATTCCCAAATGAAGCATAACTAATTATTTTCACATTCTAAGGGAATGATCTAGTGTTTAGGAACCTTGTTCAATGCTCTTAGTGATAATTTACTATTTTGGAACATGATTTGGCCTGAATATTTCAATTTTGAACTGTTGTAAAATTTGGCCCGGCATGTTCTTAGATACCGTGATCGTGGCTTAGTGACCTGTGATCACCATATTTTAGGCTGAATTTTAGCCTGGACCAAAAATCCTGTACTTCTAATTCTTGTCCAAACACCCCCAAGTAACCATCATATGAGCTTTTATTGGACATCATAGTCTAGTTTTTGGATGAAAATGTTGATGATAAATGATGGTGTGTTATCCTCATGTTTTTCAGGTTTACATTATGGAAAATTATGACCAAGTTTGGTTCATGACTCTCGAGTGTTGCAACCAATTCTATGATGAGTTACCAAAGACAAAGCTACTTTTGGAGAGGGGCATCTATTTAGAGAAGGTGCGAAAAATATTTTTACATTTCATGATAAGATCATACCCACCGGGTGGTAATGTTTTTCCCCTAACCTTTGCCAGGAAAATGAGTAGTGGCTGGGGGAGATCAATGCTAATCTTAGTGTAGTATATTTTTCTGTAATTCCATGATTATTTGAACTGGAATCCTACATAGTGCTCATGACCCCGAAGGACCACAGCTAACCCATGACTGATATTTGTACCTGTATGACATAATATTGCAAAAACATGTACTAAAAGGCCATAAGGTTCAATACTGAACATATTCTGAAAATAATAATGTCTGAATAAAGTGGTATCACAATACCAAAACAAAACTGAAGTCTCAATCTGATAATATTGTAATCGTCTGAAAGCCTCTAACTGTCTAAACACTCTAGATAAGGAGTTGATAGTACATGTCCCCAACTAACTCCGTCAACTAAAAACTGCACTGATATAATAAATAAGATCATGTCCTAGGAGAATGAGGACTCACTGCTAAAACTCTTAGTACTGGAATGCTACTGCTGCTGCTGATCTGGAGTCGTGTCTCTCAACCTATGGTGTAACATAAAAATAAAGCACCATAGCACAAATACGTCAGTATAAAGAAATGTACTGAGTATACGTATGAGGTAAGCTATACGCAAGGGTTGACATGCATGAGCAATACTAACTGACTGACTAATACGAATGTGAGAGTGCATACATGAATACATAGTAACTTAGATTGTGAAAACATAATAACTGAATCTATATACTGATGACCAAAATTTACTGATATCTAACATAACTGATACTAAGTTCTGATAACTGAAAACATGAGTGACTGTGTATAATAGTCCTGATAATCTAAAGAACTATCTGAGTTCTTTTACTGAGACTGAAACTGTGGGAAGTAGTCATCTAACCGATATGCCCTAAGTGCACCATAATAGCTGAGTTGGGGTCCAATCAGTGCCCTGATTGGAAGAGTGTCAATACCGTGCTACTGGTAAGGATAAGCTGTGGGTAACCCTCATCTGACAGTGTCCTCAAAAGAGAATGGTGAGGCCTTCATCTGATAGTGCTTATCAACCTCATTAACCCTCATCTGACAATGTTGATGTCTCAACCTATCCTGGCTACATAGTTCTGAAACACAAGGATGACTACTAAGAATCATACCCTCATCTGACAGTGTGTGTTCCCATCCTTGGGTTCACTCGGTGCTAATTTCTACCCCCATATGAAGAGACTGAACATGATTTAACTGACTGTACATGGACTGAGTTAATGACTTCCATTGACTGATGAAATATTACTGCTATCTGACAATTAACTGAGATCACGAGATTTTATGAGTCACATGACTTATTGAATTCTATGGAACATGGGTTGACTGAGGATAACGTGAAAACGTGACATGGCTCTAAGCACGCAACTATATTTTTTGGGTACAAGTACCCCCAGGACTCGATGGAAGGAAACTGACACAACCATGACACTTCTTGATCATAAGAATAGAGTTCATAATTCATAATGCCATAAATAGGGGATTTCATGCTTCACATGGTTATCATATTCTTTTTCATGGAAGGGAACGATATAACATGCAAATACTTATATGATTTCAATATCATAAACATTGCATAATACAACAATATACACATCAATAGCATGGAAATTATGTTGGATCATGAGGGGTAACATGAATTTGTTGTTTAAGTACTATTGAGTCATAAGGAACATGATTTTTTCATTTTAGGCATTTTATCAAACACATTACATGCACAACTTTGGGCATAGGTGTACTTATCAATTTATTAATCTCAAACCACCCAAATTCATGGATTTTCAACTAATATGCTCACATACTTCAGGAAAATACATCAGATACTATATTGAATCATAAATAACAACTATCAACACTTATAAAATCACAACAAGAAAATCACAATATGCTATTTAAAACATGATTCTTGGACTCCACGGATGAAAGGAATCCGTGGATGAACACTACCAATAACTTAGTGATTGAATCTTAAAAGAAAATTGACCTTTCTTGAATGTTCTTGGATTGGGAGTCTTAATTCTTGAATACCTTGTAGAGGGTGTGATGGGATCTTAAAGTTAATTGAGAAGAAACTCTAAGTTTGTTCTTGGGAACAAAGAGGGTTAAGAGCTTTTGAAACTTAATTCCAATATCCAAGTACGTTTTTTTGGTGTTTTATGTTGTGGGGTAAGGTTTAGGGTGAGGGAAAAAGACCAAAATACCCCTACAAAATTACCTCCATTGCTGAAATTATTAACTGACGACATGGGCTGATAAGCCATCAGATCTGTGATAGCCTGTCAGCCTAGGTCGTCACCTGGGAGCTAGAATTTTTGGGTTTCTGTCTAAGCCTGACGACATGGCTGATAAGTCATCAAAAATGTCATCAGCAATGTGATAAGTCTTCAAAAATATGATAAGTCATCATAAATGTCGTCAGAAATGTGATAAGTCATCAGAAATGTCGTCACTCAGTTTCTAGGCTGACATGCTGGAGTAAAATGGGCATAACTTTTTGCTCCGATATTAGATTTAGGCAAAATTGGTATAGTTGGAAATACAATTTAATTATCTATCGTTTGGTATGTTATGAGATAAAAAATTCATAGTATAACGAGAGATATGCTCATTTGAAGTTGACTAAAATAATATCCTTCCTAAGAATTCAATCGGTAAGGAATGTTTTGATTTGTCTGATAGCTGGGAGTTATATAACTTGCTCATAAGACTATAAAATAACCATTATATACTATTCATGAGCTTAAAACATGGCGATAATATTGGTTTGGATGTTTTTGGGGTATTACAATATCTCCCCCTTGGAAACATTCATCCTCGAATGGAAACTGACTGAGAGGGGAAACAATAGACCGTATATGAACTAAACATGAATGACTGAAACATGATCTCATGGTTGACGTGAATGGAACACTGAATATATCATACTGAACATGCATATCTGATGCTTGTATAACTGAACATGCATATCTGATGCGTGTATAACTGAACATGTATATCTAATGCGTGATTATATAACTAAAATGATACATGAATGCATTACTGAGTATGCAATGGTACGAGATACCAAATTTATAATGGTAACATAAGCATAAAGAATAATACCAAGTTTGTAATGAATATTGATCATGAGACTAAATAAGCTTAAGGAGAACTGTTACCTTGAGCTTGATCTGAATTGGAGGAGAAGAGGTGATGATACTTGGTACGCATATCTGCTTATGCTTCCCAAGTAGCTCGCTCAACAAACTAATTTCACCAAAGAACTTTAAATAGAGGGACTTCTTTGTTCCTTAGTCTACGAGTCTGATAGTCTAGAATTTTAACTGGAATTTTATCATAGGAAAGACTGTTCTGAACATCAATGCTCTGAATAAGGACTACAACTGATGGGTCGCCTATGCACTTCTTGCGCAAGGAGACATGAACGACTGGATGAACTGGGGCTAGATCTGAAGGTAAATTGAGCTCATAAGCTACCTTACCAACACTACTGAGAATCTTGAAGGGACCGAAATATCGGGGACTAAGCTTCCCTTTCTTGCCAAATCTCTTCACTCCCTTCATGGGAGAGATCTTTAGATAGACATAATCGCCAATCTCAAACTCAAGATCCTTTCTTCGCATATCTGTATAAGACTTCTGTCAGCTTTGAGCATCCTGGAGTCTTTCTCTGATCAACTGGACTTTCTCTATGGCATCAAAAACTAAGTCAGGCCTTATGACTATGGCCTCACTAATTTTGAACCAACCAATTGGAGATCTGCATCTCCTACCATAGAGAGTTTCGAATGAAGCCATCTGAATACTGGAATAATAGCTATTTTTGTATGAAAATTCAATCAAAGGCAAGTGGTCATCCCAACTACCCTTGAAATCAATTGTACATACCCTTAGTATATTTTCTAGAGTCTATATAGTCCTTTCTGCTTGACCATCTATCTAAGGGTGAAAGGCTGTACTGAGATGAACTTGGGTACCAAGACCCTTTTGGAATGCTTTCCAAAAGTGAGAGATGAACTGGGTACCTCTGTCTGAGATGATAGATAATGGAACACCATGTAATCTGACCAACTCCCTGATGTAGAGTTTGGCGTAATCCTCGGCTGAGTAAGAGGTATGGACTGGGAGGAAATAAGATGAGTTGGTCATTCTATCTATAATAACCTAAACTGAATCATGCTGATGACGAGTTAGAGGCAAACCCATCACGAAGTCCATATTCACTTCTTCCCACTTCCAAGTAGGAATGGTGAACTCCTGTATGGAACCACTAGGATTTTGATGTTCTATCTTAACCTGCTGGCATGTAGAGCACTTAGCCACAAACTCTGCAACATCTCTCTTTATCCCACTCCACCAATAGATCTCCCACAAATCATGGTACATCTTTGTGGCCCCTGGATAAATAGAGTGTCGTGCACCATGCGCTTCTGCAAGAATTTGCTGCCTCAAGTCATCTACACCTAGAATACATAAACGACCCTGATAACGAAGTACACTATATCCCCCGTGGGAGAAAACCTCTACTTTCTGATCTCTGATTGTCTCTTTTAGCTTGGCAAGGCTAGGATCTCTATCTTGCTTTTCTTTCACCTCGGAAACTAGAGATGTTCTGAACTACTCTAAACACATACACCACTCTTTGAGGAATCAACTAAGAGAATGCCTAGTCTGGTGAGTTGATGGATTTCCTGAGCTATCTTCCTCTTGCTGTCCTTAATATGACAAACACTACCTATAGAGAGTCAACTAAGAGCGTCGGCTATAATGTTGGCCTTGCCCGGATGGTAAAGGACACTCATGTCATAATCCTTCAAGAGCTCTAAACACCTTCTTTGACGAATATTAAGATCTTTCTAGGAAAAGACATAGTGGAGACTCCTATGATTTGTGAAGACATCTATATGAACTCCACAGAGATAATGCCTCCAAATCTTTAAGGAAAATACTACGGCTGCTAACTCAAGATCATGAGTAGGATAATTTTTCTCATGGGGCTTTAACTGTCTAGAGGCGTAGGATATGACCTTACCATACTACATGAGGACATAACACAAAACTACTATGGATGCATCACAATACACCACGAACCCATCTGAACCATCTGGTAATGCTAGAACTGAAGCTGAGGTGACTCGAGTCTTCAACTCCTGAAAACTCTTCTCGCACGAATCTGACCACTAAAACTTGACCTTCTTCTGAGTCAATATGGACATAGGGGATGCAATAGAAGAAAATCCCTCAACAAACCATCTGTAATAGCTAGCCAAACCAAAGAAACTCCTGATATCTGATGGAGATACGGGTCTAGGCCAGTTTCTTACTGCTTTGGTGTTTTGAGGATCTACTCTAATGCCATCACCAGGAATAATATGACCAATAAATGCTACTAAACTTATCCAAAATTTGTACTTACTGAATTTGGTGAATAACTGGTGATCTCTGAGAGTCTAATGTACGATTCTGACATGGTCGAAATGGTCCTGCTCACTATGGAAGTAAACAAGGATGCTATCTAAAAATACTATCATGAATATGTCCATGTACTGCTTGAACACCCGGTTCATCAAGTCCATAAAAACTGCAGTGACATTGTAAGACCAAAGGACATGACTAGAAATTCAAAATGACCATACCGAGTACGGAATGCTGTCTTTGAAATATCACATTCTCTAACTATGAGTTTATGGTAGCCTGATCTGAGGTCTATCTTAGAAAAATAACTAGCACCCTGAAGTTGGTTAAATAAGTCATCGATTCTAGGAAGTGGATACTTGTTCTTGACCGTGAATTTATTGATCTGACGGTGATCTATGCACATCATCAGAGAACTATCTTTCTTGCGCATGAATAAGATTGGTGTGCCCCACGGATAAATACTGGGTATGATGAATCCCTTATCTAAGAGATCCTTTAACTGTTCTTTCAATTCTTTGAGCTTTGCAGGTGTTATTCTGTATGGTGGACTAGAGATAGGCTGAGTGTTTGGAAGAAAATCAATGCCAATTTCCCTTTAGGGAGGAATGCCTGGAAGATCTTTGGGAAAGACATCTAAATATTCATTAACAATTGGGACTAATTCAACACTGGGAGATTAAAAACCAAATTCCTTAATATGAACAAGATGGTAAACATATCCCTTAGATATCATTTTCCTTGCCTGAAGGTAGGAAATAAGCTGACCTTTGAACGTTGAAGTATTACCCTTCCACTGTAGGATGGGTTCAGTTAAAAATTGAAATTGCACTATTTTATTTCAGCAGTCGACTGTGGCATAGCAGGAGTGAAGCCAATCTATGCCAAGAATGACATCAAAATCAGTCATCTCTAACTCGACTAAATCTGCTGATGTGACTTTATGAAATATCATAATCGGGCAATTCCTGCAAACCCACCGAGCTATGATGGTTTTACCCACTGGGGTAGAGAATGAAAAGGGATCTACTAGAATTTCAGGACTGACTCCGAAATCGCCTGCTATATAAGGAGTAACAAAAGACAAGGATGCACCTGGATCTAGCAACGCATAAACATGAATATGAAAGATCGGTAAAGTACCAATAACTACATTAGGAGAATTTTCTTGATCCTGTTGGGTATGAAAAGCATAAAGTCTGTTTGGGCGTTGCCCAATAGAAGCATTAGAAGTGCTACCCTACTGGTTCGGGTGATCGAACTGAGCTGCAAAATAATTCTACTTACCCTGATAACCCGACTGGGGACAATCTATAACTCTGTGGCCTAGTTTTCCACAACCAAAACAAATGTCGCTACCAGCTCTGCAAGCACCTTTGTGGATCTTACCACAAGTCTGACATAGGGGATTAGTGTGGGCGCTGTTAATATTTCCCTGAGACTGAGAGCCTGGCGCTCTATATTTGTTACCCTCTCTGAACTTAGGAACTGGACCACTACCTATAGAAGGAGCTGGAACTGATGACTTAAGATAAAATTGGGAATGGTTTCCTCCTTCTGATTTAAGCTATCTTAAATTAAAGCTACCTATCCTAGTTTTCTTATTCTGCTTTTCCCTCTGCTTAATTTTTTGCTCCTCTATCTGCTGAGCGTGAGTCATGTGTTGGGCTAAAGTCATATCACTATTTAGCATGGCAGATCTGAACTCGTTTACCATGTTATCATTCACCTCTGAAGCAAACTTTCTCATCTTAGCTTTATTTTTTGCAGCTACATGAGGGGAATATCTGGCTAATTGAGTAAACCTGAGACAATACTCTTTCACTTTCATATTGCCCTAGCTGAGGTTGATGAACTGTAGTACCTTAGCCTCTTTCAGCTCTAGGGGAAAGAATCTGCCTCAGAATGTCATGACAAATTCCTCCCACTCTATAGGACCTGTATTATCTACCCTTTCAGACCTCCACTACTTGTACCAAGTATGAGCCACATCTTGTAACTGGTATATGACTAACTCAACACTCTCAACATTAGTCACCCCCATAATATCCGTCACCTTTTGGACCTAATCAATGAATTATTGAGGGTCTTCATCTACCTTAGACCCAAGGAAAGTTGGCGGATTCATTCGGGTGAAGTCTCGGATCCTAGCTGTGGCTGAGTTGGCCATTAGTTTTGCCAGAATAACTATTGGCCTTTCATTCTGGACAGCAACAGACTGAGCAAGAGTAGTGAATACAGCTCTAAACTTCGTATGAGAAACATGTTCGCCCAAAGGATCTTAGGGATGAGGAGCTGGTTGGTTTCTTCTCTTTGGAGGCTTGTTCTGAAATAAAGAGAAGAATGGATTAGACTGAGATTTTAACTTGATATTATGCTCACAGGCATGACATGAATACTGAAAGAAGGGAAATTATTCCTAAAATATCTCATAGCCTCCACATAAATGTGGCGCATAACACACCCATGTACAAAACTCTACTAGATGTGGCTTTCAGACTTCCTAGGACTCTATTAAACCTATCTCTAATACCAAGTTTATAATGCCTTGATTATCTAAACCAAAATGCTACACGATGCTCATGACCTCGAAGGACCACAAGCTAACCCATGACTGATATGTGTACCTACACACTGCATAATATGACATAATATTGCAGAAACATGTACTAAAAGGCCATAAGGTTCAATACTGAACATAATCTAAAAATAATGTCTAAATAAAGTGGTATCACAATACCAAAACAAAACTAAAGTATTAATCTGAATACTATAATCGTCTGAAAGCATCTAACTGTTTGAATACTCTAGATAAGGAGTTGATGGGATATGTCCCCAAATAACTCCGTCAATTGAAAACTAAACTGATATGATAAAATAAGATCATGTCCTCGGATAATGAGGACTCACTGCTAAAACTCTGAGTACTGGAATGCTACTGCTGCTATTGCTCTGGAAGTCGTGTCTCTGAAATTATGGTGTAACATACAAAGAAAGCACCATAGCACAAATGTGTCAGTACAAAGAAATGTGCTGAGTATACGTGTGATGTAGGCTATATGAAAGGGTTCACATGCATAGGCAATACTAACTGACTGGCTAATATGAACGTGAGAGTGCATATATGAAAACATAGTAACTGAGATCGTGAAAACATGATAACTGAATCTATATACTGATGACCTGAATTTACTAATATCTAACATAACTGAAACTGAGTTCTGATAACTGAAAACATGAGTGACTATGTCAGACAGTCCTAATAATCTGAAATCTAAAAAACTATCTGAGTTTTTTCACTGAGACTAAAACTGTGGGAAGTAGTCATCTAACCAACATACCCCAAATGCACCATAATAGCTGAGCTGGGGTCCAATCTGTGCCCTAATTGGAAGGGTGTCAATACCACGCCACTGGTAAGGACACGTTGTAGGTAACCCTTATCTGATAGTGTCCCTAAAAGAGAATGGTGGGCCCCTCATATTACAATGCTTATCCATCTCATCAACCCTCATCTGATAGTGTTGATGTCTCAATCTATGCTGGCTACATAGTTCTAGAACACAAAGATGACTGCTAAGAATTACACCCTCATCTGACAGTGTGTGTTTCTATCCTTGGGTTCACTCGGTGCTAATTTCTACTCCTATTTAAAGAGACTGAACATGATTTAGCTGATGTACATAGACTGAGTTACTAGCTTCCGTTGACTGACAGAATATTATTGCTATCTGATAATTAACTGAGATTATGATATTTCCTGAGTCATATGACTGATTAAATTCTATGGAACATGGCTTGACTGAGGATAACGTGAAACCACAACATGGCTCTAAGAACGCAGCTATATTTTTTGGGTACAAGTACGCCCAGGACTCGATGGAAGAAAACTGACACAACCATGATACTTCTTGATCATAGGAATAGAGTTCATAATATATAATGCCATAAATAGGGGATTTCATGCTTCACATGGTTATCATATTCTTGTTCATGGAAGGGAACGATATAACATGCAAATACTTGCATGATTTTAATATCATGAACATTGCATAACACAACAATCAATACACATCAATAGCATAGAAATTGTGTTGGATCATGAGGGGTAACATGAACTTGTCGTTTAAGTACTATTGAGTCATAAGGAACATGATTTTATCATTCTAGGCATTTTATCAAACACCTTACATGCACAACTTTGGGCATAGGTGTACTTAACAATTTAGTAATCTCAAACCACCCAAATTCATGGATTTTCAACTAACATACTCACATACTTCATGAAAATACATCAAGATACTATCTTGAATCATAAATAACAACTATCAACATGAACCTTATCAAATCATAACAAGCAAATCACAATATGTTATTTAAATCATGATTCTTGGACTCTACGGATGAAAGGAATCCGTGGATGAACACTACCAATACCTTAGTGATTGAATCTTGAAAGAAAATTGACCTTTCTTGAATGTTCTTGGATTGGGATTTTTAAATATTGAATACCTTGTGGAGGGTGTGATGGGGTCTTGAAGTTAATTGAGAATAAACCCTAAGTTTGTTCTTAGGAACAAAGAGGGTTAAGAGCTTTTGAAACTTAATTCCAATATCCAAGTACGTGTTTTTGGTGTTTTATGTTGTGGGGTAAGCTTTATGGTAAGGGAAAAAGACCAAAATACCCCTACAAAATTACCTCTCAGTTGCTAAAATTATCAGCTGACGACATGGGCTTATAAGCCGTCAGATCTGTGATAGCCCGTCAGCCCAGGTCATCATCTGGGAGCTGGAATTTTTGGGTTTCTATCTAAGCCTGACGACATGGATGATAAGTTGGCAGAAATGTCATTAGAAATGTGATAAGTCATTAGAAATTTCGTCATAAATGTGATAATTCATCAAAAATATCATCAGAAATGTGATAAGTCACCAGAAATGTCGTCACTCAGTTTCCAGTCTAACATGCTAGAGTAAAATGAGTATAACCTTTTGCTCCAATATCGGATTTGGGAGAAATTGATATCTTTGAAAATCCAATTCAATTATATATCTTTTGGTAGGTAATGAGATCAAAATTCATTTTATAATGAGAGATATGCTTATTTGAAGATGACTAAAACAATATCCTTTCTAAGAATTCAATCGGTAAGGAATGTTTTGATTCGTCTGATAGTTGGGAGTTATTTGAAGCCTTAATATACATATAACTTACTAATTAAACTAAAAAGAACCATGATATACTATTCATGAGCTTGAAACATAGTGCTAATATTGGTTTGGATTTTTTTTTGAGGTATTACATTTTTGGGCCCAATCATCAAGATCCGAGAGAATGATATGAACTTTATGGCCAAAAAAATTAATGACATATACTGGCTCCAAAATGAAAACATGGATGAATTTGAAGCAAAAGTGTATTAGTCGAGAAGCTGAATGGCAGAGAGACTATGTCCCTACAAGGAAGTCCCTTGGGAGGCTACCAATAGGGACATCTCTATGAACGACTTCACTATTGAGGCCCGATTTTGGTTGACCATCATTTTTAGTTGGGTCTCCCCTTTCACCTACATGACATTAGTTCCAGCTTTATGGGCCATGATGGTTGCTTTTATATTAGATGACATTACTTTGAATATTGGTCGACTTTTCATCTTAGACATAAAGTTTTTTAGGAACCATAGTGAGGACACAGGGAGATACCATTGATGGGATTAAGACTGCCTACTCATCCTTGGCAGAGTCTCACAGAGAGCTCCAAATTTCACATAAAAAGATGGTAAAAGGGGATAAGAAGAGGGATAAATTCTTTAACAAGATATGGAAGGGGTAAAAGTCATATAGAAGGTCCTCAAAACCTGGGATTGATTACCTTCTTCCAGAGTGGAGAGCAATGATGAGTCCCCAATTGAGTGGTTTGGTCTTGAGGATACAGGATATAATATAGATCCCGACTGCAAGAGCAGCTCTTGATATGATTTCAGGGAGAACCCTTATCTCTCTTTCTGCTTTATTATTTATGCAGTGAGGACACTGTAAGTTTCTTAGTTGGGGTGTGTATCTCAGTATTTACTTTATTTGGGCCTATATTATTTAGATATTTTTGGATGTTTTGATGACATTTTAGATGATTTTTATTTTTTATGTTAGGTTGTAATATTTGGGCACTCTGGTGGTGCCCACATTTTCATGGATTAGTTGTTTTATTTTATTTTTAGTTTTGTACTTTATCTTAATTGCTTATAGTGATATTAGACGAGTCTTTCCTTATGATAGATTGAGTGTTGACATTCTTAAGGAAAATCATCATGATTGGATTTGAGCCATATATGCAGAGGAAGTCTGAGTACCCGTAGGATCGGGGCTATAAATACAGGGGAAGATTGAGTACCCATAGCAATTTGGATTTGGGATTGTACTTATGCCTATGGTGAAGTATGAGTAGCCATATGGTTTGTTTGTATGATAGCCAAAATATGAGACATCATCTTGGTTTGGTGACATAAATAGCAAATTAAGCATGGTGCAAATGCAAAGCAAACCTCCCCTCCGCCCAAAAGCTTTTCAAAAATCAAGGGCACAGATTTGAGCGACCTTGTAACGATACTTTACCTCTTTTTATGACTCTAAAATTTTTGTTTGTAAAAATTGATAGATACTCTATTTTGTCTCTAGTGGGAAGGGAAATTGATCCCCTTTGAGGAGTTTGCATTCCATGTGCGGTGAGCATATTCGTTCAAATCTCATGCATACTTGTACCATCTAGAACTTGCCCCGTTAGTCTGTCGAGGATAATTTTGATTATGCTTGGTTGGTGAAATGACTCTAGGCCATTTTTGTGAACATAGGAACCCACATTAGCCTAAATATCCTACCTATGCTTAGAATAGTACCCTTAGTTACCCAATTTGAGCCTTCTAGACTTTCTTTGGAAACCACGTTGCAAACCATGATCCATGCAAAGTTTTTCCCTCTCTTGAACCCTAACCTCCTTGAACATAAAAAATAAAAACTGAGGCTAAATACCTAAGTTGAGGATGGTAAGTTTAAAAGAGTTGACTTTGGGGCATGGTAGTGTAAGAGTATGACTATGAGCTAAGAAAATGTGTAAAAGAAAGGAATCATGAAACAAGAATAAGGCATAGATTGCAAAAGAAATAAGCGAATGAAAGATACCTTCAAAATAATGGGTAAATCTAGGTAGCTAAAATAGGCATGTGTAAAGTGTGAAAATAAAAGAAGGGACCCATGGTCAAAAGTTGGATGAAATAGTGTAGTGTATATGTTCAAGGAGGGTGTAACCACTTTGTTCCTAAATGACAATTCTATCCTTGTCCGAACCTTCGTTACAAGCTTAAAAAGCCCTTCGAGATCTCCAACCAAGTATTTTCATTATAGTGATGATTGAAAATAAAGAAAAGCATATGGCATAGTACATGTTAGCGCCGAGAGTCTTTGTGAGAGAGATTTTCATACTTAATCCCCTTGTTACATATTAGATAATTTAGTGTGTGTGGGATATCCTTCTTGTGAGGAGGCATGTGAATAACTTGAGGTGGGTGATATTGTCATCTTCCAAATAATAAGGCAAAAAAGAGTAGAGTGGAGTTGAGGTTAATAGAGAGTCACTTTTAGAGTGTTAGTGATTGTTGCATTGTTTCTCTTTAAATTCCTTTTCATCTTTTGGATTGTATTTCATGATGAGGGGTGTCGTGAGAATATCTTTTCCCATGTTTGAAGAGCTACTTGTGGTAGCAATCAAATTTGAAGTCATTGTGACCATTTGGTTGTATAAATGGACTTAAATTTTCATTGTCTCATTTAGTGAAAAGTAGTGTTGCTTGAGGACAAGCAAAGGTTTAAGTTGGGTTGTTGATAAGTGGTGAATTTACCACTCATTTGCATTTAAAATTTGTGCACACTACTATGATTTGAATGAATAAATGAGACAAATCTGTGATTGAATGCACTAATTTACACATTTTCAAGCTTACAGGTGATAAGAAAGAAAGATGTGGATTTGAGCTGAAAAGGATCAAAAAAGACAAGAGAAGTACAGTTAGAAGACCTAGCGAAGAATTTGGTCTCAGTTACTGTGATTGAGGTCTGAGGACCGCGATCGCAGTCATTCGAGATTGGTCAAAGGTCTGCAATCTCAATATTCTTAGTGCGGTTGTGGTAACCATGATCATGGAAAAGCTACAACGATTGTGGCTAGGAGGGTTTATGCCCAGGGGCAATTCTATCTTATTGTCCAACCGACCTCAAATCCCTTATATTGCTAAAACCCTTTCCTATTTGGCATCTTACACTTTGAAAAATTAAACTTTGGCAACTTTGTCACCCTACTAATTGGTGAAACTTTTGTGTTTGACTTTTCTAATTTGAATTTGGTGAAATTAAAGTTAAATTGAAGAATCCTCTTGTTTTCCATTGCCATGGATGTCTTGAATGAACCTTTTGGTATATGTCTTCCTTTTTACTTCATGAGTAACTAAATTTCATTATCTTGGAATTAGGTTGAACTAAGGTGCAAATATATCGAGGTTGTGATGTATTTAAGTAGATTTTAGTTTGTTTATGATGTACTATTGCTTATTTGAATTAGTTGGGGTTTGTGGGTGAAAACTCCAAATGCCCAAAATAGATTTGTTGGTGAAAACCACAAATTCTTGAAAGCTCACGTTATCCTTGAATGAGGGATGTGGAGAACCTTTTGAACTCATAGTATCCTCGAAAGAGGGATATGGGTACCAAATCAGCAGTGGACAATAATGGATGCGGTTTGCTTTCTTTTCACTATCTTAGAAATAAGAGTGAGTAAAGAGTTAGTTATGTCTTTGAAATCTTCCTAGAAATAAGGATGCCTAATTGAGGTATTAGGTGGTTTTAATTCACTCGTTAGGTGCTCAAAAGGGTCAATGAGTGATATTCATGAGGTTTTGTTGACAAACTAGCCTCAAGGACCTTCAACCTAGCTTACCATATCGTTAATGACTAGAATTTGTATCAAGACATCATGCACCCATGCATAGCGTGCCCTTAGGTAGACATAATCCCAAGATTCTTCTCATATTGAATTTCAGATCACAATTGTTGCCTTTAGTTTGTTAATTTGATTTGACGTTGATAAAACCGCATTCCAAACCAATTCCCTCCCCCATTTTAAATCTTGTATGTCGCCTTGTTTACATTATGGGTATCTTTTTAGTAACTATTAACATCCAGAGGACTATAGATATAATTTCACACTATGTGGATTCGACCTCAACATAAGTTGAGCTATTGACAACGACCGTCCTCTACCAATTTAAATGATATACGTGAACGTTATCATAGAATATAAGCAGTACAAAACAAATATTATAAGTACATTAATAATGAGTCCTAATATACAAGTGACTCCCTTATGTCAGAGCTAGGCCTAACGCTTATTTGAAAAATAAATGTGCCATAATTTTTCATTCCATTGCTCTTTGATTAATAAACAAATCTATTCTAAAAAATAAATACAAATATGGCCTTAAGCCCTATTAAATGTTAAAGAAAAATAATAATAAAGATAAGTCTTGATATACGTCGTTCTTCGCTGCATCCAACCTTCTACATACTCATGACGTTCTTGAAACTGAGTCTCCACCAACCAAAGTTATTGATCTTCATAACAATCTGCAACACAAATGGGTAAGTAATACCCTCCCACCTAATGTTTGAATAATTTAGAGAAACAATCCATATTTTGGCATAATCATTTTTCAAATAATGCACATATAAATGTTAAGCGTCGCTCGAGGTCGTGAACCCCCACTCGGACAATTTGGTAAGGTTGGATAACGAACTTAATATATACCAAGGATATCAAGCTTCCTAGGTTTGCATGATGTGTGTTCCTTAAAGGAATTTGGTTTGGCTCTATCCTAGATATGCTAAAAGCTGGCTTACTAGACACAATATTTTTGAGCGGACTGCTCAAATGAGAAGGTTACACAGTCAAACGAAAAAAGATCTTGACACACCATCCACATGTCAACTCTCCTAAAATTTGTTTTTTTTAAAATAATTGCGGGTGCGCAAGATACACGTCGCCTATATGTGTGATTGTGTCAATTTTTTGAGTGAAAGAAAATATGAATGAAATGATAGCTTATATAAAATAATAATAAATTAACACTTTATATAAAGAAATAGTAAATAAAAAATTCATATCGCATACACATGATAAACACATAAAGCAGTTAAGGTAAAATAAATAAATATTAAAAAATCTTAATATTAACCTAAGTCTGCTATGGTTAGAACCTAAATTCTCAGTGAAGTCGCCAAGTTGTTATACCATATTTTTACATGGGTCAAATTAAGGTACAACGTATTGGAAACCTCTAAATAAAATTAGGGAAGCTGTCACCCATTAATTCTACGATTAATTAGGACACTTATTATTATCTAAGCGATTAAAATTAAAGGACTTTTTTTAGGTGTTACGAAACTTAAAAGATGCAAGATAAGTATTCTAGTTGTCCTAAAGAAAAAAAATTAAGCGTCCTAAAGAATCTGCTAACTATGGTTAACCAATCAAACTTTGGTTGATAAAATTTTTTTAAGAAAATACGCATTTTTGAACGTAAATATAACTAAAGAATTTTTTAGAAATATTTTAAGAGAAAGTAAAACATAGAAAAAAATATTTGAACTTCAAACTTCGCTAAATAGATAAATGGTATATATGAGAATATTAACTTATTAAAAAACAATAAGGACGGTCATCCAAATAACTAATTGTAAAACTAGTTTTCATGAATTTAGTCTTAAACATCATTGTGTAATTGACAAAATATCTTTTTAATCATTTTTCCAGGGTGCGCGGATTAGGTAGATTAAATAGATTTAGTAGGTTTCTAGTGAATCTATTTTTATTAGTGCGTGGATATTTTGTTTTAATATCTTTTAATAATTTACTTTTTGCGTAAGATATATTCATTAATTATTTTATCCTGTAGTAATTA